>NW_006400179.1:1087440-1089039 GCF_000299155.1 Elephantulus edwardii | reverse complement strand
GGGCGGCGGCGTGCGTCTCCGACCTCATTTTTTTCTCTCCAAATGAACTTGATAATTTCCCTTTCAATCTCCCTGAAAAATTAATTTGGTATCTGGATTGGGATTGCATTGAACATGTAGATTGCTGTTGGTAGGATTGTCATTTTCACCATATTGAGTCTTCCTATCCATCAATAGAGCACATTTTTCCATTTCTTAAGACTTTTATTAAGTCTTTCAGAAATGCTCTGTAGTTTTCTTTGTATAGATCTTTCGTATCTCTAGTTAGGTTCACTCCGAAGTATCTCAATTTGTGGTTGGCTATTGTAAATAGTATTGCTTTCTTTATTTCCTTCTCTGAGTTCTCGTTGTTATTGTAGAGGAATCCTATTGACTTTTGGGTATTGATTTTATATGCTGCCACTCTACTAAATTAACTCTAACAGCTTTTTTATTGAGTCTTTGGGGTTTTCTGTGTACACTATCATATCATCTGTATATAGCAACAGTTTAACCATTTCTTTGCCAATCTGGATGCCTTTTATTTCCTTCTCTTGTCATATTGCCCTAGCAAGAATTTCCAATGCAGTGTTGAAAAGAAGTGGTGACAGTGGTCATCCTTCTCTGGTCCCTGTTTACAAGGAAAATATTTTTAGTTTTTCTCCATTGAGAATGATATTGGCTCTTGGTTTTGCATATATGCTTTTCACTATGTTGAGGAAATTCCCTTTAATTCCAAGTTATCAGGAAGGGATGGATTTTGTCAAATGCATGCTGAGTTAAGAAACGGTCGTGGTACTAGAGATATTATAGCTAATGTTAGATGAATCTTGGCTGAAAGCAGAGAGTACCGGAGGAATGTCTATCTGTGTTTCATTGATTATGCAAAGGAGTTTGATTGTGTGGATCACAACAAACTGTGGCTGACTTTGAGAAGAATGGGAATCCTAGAACACTTGATCGTGCTAATGCAAAACCTATACTTGGACCAGGAGGCATTCATCAGGACAGAGCAAGGAAACACAGCATGGTTCAAAATTGAGAAGGGTATATGCCAGGGATCTGTCCTATCTCCATACCTTTTCAATCTATATGCAGAACAGATTATCCAGGAGGCTGGACTGTATGAGAAGTGTGACATCAGGATTGGTGGAAGATTCATCAACAGTCTGCGTTAAGCAAATAACACAACCATGCTTGCTGAAACTGAGGAAGACCTGAACCACTTGCTACAGAGGGTCAAAGACTGCAGCTTTCAATATGGATTGAGGCTCACTATCAAGAAAACAAAGATTCTCACTACTGGGCTATTTGGCAGCATCAGGAAGGAATGTGAAGAGACTGAGATTATTAACAGCTTTAGTTTGCTTTACTCCACAGTCAACACCCTTGGCACCAGCAGCCAGGAAATTAAAAGATGAATTGTGATGGGAAAATCTTCTGTTAGGGATCTCTCCAAAGTACTGAAAAGGAATGTTGTCATTCTGGAGACTAAGGTGCACCTGATACAGGCCATGGTCTTTGCAGTCACTTGCTATGCATCAGAGAGCTGGACAATGACTAGGGAGGATAGAAGAATTGATGCCTTTGAGCTGTGGTGCTGGAGAAGAGTATTGAATA
>NW_006400179.1:1066087-1085999 GCF_000299155.1 Elephantulus edwardii | reverse complement strand
TTTCAGTTTTGTTAATGTTTGTTTTATGTATTTTGCTGGTCTTGATGGAGAAGAAATTGAGGTTGTTAACAATTACAACTTACTCAGATCCACAATCAACACTCTTGGCACCAATCAGGAAGTCAAAAGACCAGTTGCACTGGGGAAAATCTACTGTCAGTGACCTCTCCAGAGTACTAGAAAGCAATGATTTCCGTCTAGAGACTAAGGTGCCCCTAATCCAGGCCATGGTCTTTGCAATTACTTGCTATGCATCAGAGAGCTGGATAAAAGAAGAATCAATGCCTTAGAGTTGTGGTGCTGAAGAAGAGTCTTGAACATACACCATGGCCTGCCAGGAAAACAAATAGGTCTGTCTTGGAGAAGGTGAAACCAAGTTTTTCCTTGGAGGCTAGGATTTTGAAACTGTGTCTCACATACTTTGGGCACATGGTGAGGAGGCCTTGGAGAAGAACATTATGCTGGGACATCATTCTCAGGAGGGTGGAAGACCCAGATGAGACGGACTGATACAGTAACTGGGGCAATGGGGGTTGGTGAGTTGGGATCAGTGAGACTGGCTCAGAACAGGGCAGGATTCAGAGCTGGCGTACATAGGATCACAATTGGTCACAGTACATAACAACAACAATATATATACATACATAAATTTTATCATGGCAAAGTGGAATTCACAATTGTCATGCAAAGATGGCTCAACAAAAACAATTAATGAAATTTTCACGTCAGTAAAACAAAGGACAAGAACTATATGATCTTATCATATGACACAGAACAGGCCTTCGACAAAATTCAACACCCCTTCCTTATTAAAAGGCTTAGCAAAATATGTATAGAGGGGAATTTCATCAAAAAGAATTAAAAGTATGTACACAAAACAAAGAGCCAACATCTTTTTCAATGGAGAGACTAAAAGTATTCCTCCTGGCACCAGGCAATGTTGTCCCCTATCACCACTCCTATTCAGTATTGTATCGGAAGTTCTAGCTAGAACATTTAGGTAAGAGAAAGAAACAATACACATCCAAGTTGGCAAAGAGCAAGTAAAGCAATCACTATGTGCAGATGATATGTTAATGTACATAGAAAACTGTAAAGACTCAATAAAAGAATACCCAGTTATACCTAGTAGACTAATTCAATTGAGTGACAAACCACAAGATCACCCTAAAGAAAACAGTCGCATTGTTCTACAGCAACAGTGAAAAACACTGAAAAGGAAGTAAGAAAAATACTATTTATAATTGCCAACCACACAATGAAATAATTAGGAATAAACCTAACTAGAAACACAGAAAATCTATATAAGGAAAACTACAAAACACTGCTACAAGAAAATACGAGACTTAGTCAAACAGAAAAAAATATTCTATGTTCTTGGACAGGAAGACTCAATATTGTGAAAATGACAGTCCTACTAAAAGGGATTTCCAGGTTCAACACAATTCCAGTATTGTTCAAGAAAATAGAATAGGCAACATCCAATTTGGTTTGAAAAAAGAAAGAGACCCAAAATAAGCAAAGCTTTTCTGAAAAAATAAAAACAAAGGAGGAGACATCACATTGCCTAGTCTTAAAACCTGCTACACAGTCATGGTAATCAGAACAGACAGCCAGATAGGCATATAGACCAATGGAATAGAATTGAGAACACAGAAATCAATTCATCTACCTATGGCCAGTTGATATTAGACAAGGAAACAAAACTCATTAAATGGAGAAACAACAACCTCTAATTAATATATTGTTGTTGTGTACTGTAAAGTTGAAACTGATCATAACAAGGTTCCATCTGGAACCTTTAGTAAGTTTTCAGAGGCAGTAAATCTAACAGTTGATTGGTCATCTTTTCTCCCATGGAGCAGGTGGTGGGTTCAAACTGCATACCTTTGTATTGGTAGTGGAATTCCTTTACCATTAAGCCACCAGAGCTGGTGTGCTGGCAAAACTGGCTATCTCCTGGCAGTAAACTATAACAGAATCTACATCTGATGCCATACACAAAACCCAACTCAAAGGGGATCAGAGACCTAGGAGTAAAACCAAAATCCATAAAGATCATCAGATTAAAAAATAGGAACAAACTTTGAAGCCCTAGTCTATAGCATGAATAGGTTAGCAAACATAGCCAAAAAAGAACAGCCAGGAAAAGAAAAAAATAATGAACAAGACCTTCTAAAAATGAAATCCCTGTGTGCATAAAAAAACCCTTTTCCAATATAGTGAAAAGAAAGCCCACAGACTGGGAAAAAATATTTGATAATAACATTTCATACAAGGCACTCATGACTAAAATTTACAGAACACTAAAGTTCCTCCATCAAGTATGTTGGAGATTGTGAGGATAGCACAGGATAGGACCGGGTTCAGAGCTGCTGTTCATAAGGTCACTATGAGTCATCACTATGGCACCTCACAGCAACAACAGTGCTACCAAAAGACAATGACTAATAATTTGAAAATGGGCAAAAGATATGAAAAGCAGGATATTTAGATGGCCAATAAATACATGAGGAGATGTTGAAAATCACTGGCAGTCAGAGAGATGCAAATCAAAACAATAGTGAGATATCATCAACCCCACTAGCAATAGCAGAATTTAACAGGATAGCAAACAATATATGCTGGCAAGGTTGCAGATAGGTTGAAGCTCTCATACACTACTGGAAGGCACTGTAAAATAGTACAACAACTATGGAAGAAAGTTTGGTATTTCTTCAAATAAGTGACTGGTGAAATCCTGTATGACCCAGCTATTCCAATACTAGGAAATTTTCCCAAGGAAATCAGAGCTGAGACGTGAACACAGAGGTATGTACATCTATATTCAGCACAGCATCATTCATTATAGAAAGTGGAAATGCCCAAATGCCCCTTAACAAACAAATACATAGAGAAATTGTGATACATTGACACAATAAAACACTATGTTGCACTGAAGAACAAGGAACTATTCACCTCTGGAAACTCTATGAACTTTGATAAATGACGATAGTTATAGATAGGCTTCAGGCCTTTTCATAGGGTCGCTATGAATTGTGCTCAACTCAACAGCATTCAACAACAGTACACAACATCACAAGTCTAAAGTATATTATGCTGAGTAAAAGAATTCAGTCACAAAAGGACAAATAACTGCATAAGACAACTGCCATGATAGTAAGAGGGTAAGACAACAAACACTATAAAGGATCAGGGCAAGGAAGGATCAACCTGAGGAAAATCGACATAAGGGCAATAAACAAATAGGAACTATTGAGAAAGGGAGGGGCAGGAGGAAAAGAAGGTAAAAGAAAGGGGTGGGAGGAAAATGACGAGGAGGACAGCAGATTAGTGGCATGAAGGTATCAACAATTTTTTTAAAGGAAATTCTTTTTTTAAAATTTTTTTATTTTATTATTTTTGTGTGAGTGTACCGTCAAATCAGATCTGACTTGTATAGGAGGAGATTGTCCCTCCTTCCCCG
This sequence comes from Elephantulus edwardii, assembly GCF_000299155.1. NCBI lineage: Eukaryota > Metazoa > Chordata > Mammalia > Macroscelidea > Macroscelididae > Elephantulus > Elephantulus edwardii. The sequence continues at coordinate 1,082,533 of NW_006400179.1, read as the reverse complement.
GCAGAGCATCTGGTGGATTTGAACCATGCGCCTCTGGGATTGTAGTTGCAGCTCCTTACCACTAGGCCACCAGAGCTCCCCTGATATCAACAATTTTAATGGAGACTTGATGAGAAGAAGTGATAAAAGACATGATCAATAGTAATTGTATAAAATATAATTTACACATGAGTGAAATACAATGTGAATGATTGTATAAAAACCTTTTTTTAAAAAAAAATGTTTTAAGGTGCTAAAGAATAAGGATGTCAATTTAAAGACAACTGTGTCTGATCTAAGCCATGGTATTTTCAGTATTTTTCTATGTGCATTAAAATTACACAATGAAAAGGCAAACTGAAGTAAAATTGATGTTTTTGAATTATATTGGTAAAGACTGAATATTCCACAGACTGCAAAAAGAACAAATAAATATGTCTTGGAGGAAGTATAACCTCGGTACTCTTCAGAGACAGGTATAGTATAACTTTATCTCACATACACATGCTGTCAGAAGGAGCTAGTCCTTGGAAAAAAACATTCATCTGGGGAAAAATAGTCAATGAAAGATAGGAAGATCCTCAACAGCATGAACCGACAATGAGTGCAGCTATGGGCTTGAATGTGGAAGTGAGGATGTGAAGTGAAAATGGCACAGAGTAGGCAATATTTTGATTTATTGTTAGTGGGGTATGAAACAACTTTGTCATTTGTGCCTCCAGGGATCTATCTGGCTACACTTTCTCCAAGACATACTGTTTGTTGTTTTGGCTGTTCATGGGCTATTCAGCACTCTTTTCTAACACCACAGCTTAAAGGTATAACTTCTCTTTCTGTCATCCTTATTCACTTTCCAACTCTCAGATGCATAGAAGGTAATTAACAAAACCATGGCTTGAACCAGGCTCACCTTAGTTTTCAAAGTAACCTCTTGGTCTTCAGTTCTTTGGAAAGGTCTCCTGATCTCCTGCCTGTTGGTATCAATGATCATGATTGTGGATACAAGTAAAATGAGGTAATTGACAATCTGATTTTTTTTTCTCCGTCTATCATGATGCTACTACCTATTTGTCCAGTGGTGAGAATTTTTTTCTTGATTTTAAGATGTAATCCATATTGAAGGCTGTAGTCCTTGATCTTCTGCAGCAAGCACTTCAAGGCCTCCTCACTTTCAGCAAGCAAGTTGTGTTAACTGCATAACTCAAGTTGTTGCTGAGTCTTCCTTCAATCCTGATATTACATTCTTCTTGATAGAGCCCAGCTTCTCAAATAATTTGCTCAGCATACAGACTGAATAGATATAGAGAAAGGATACAATCCTGATATACACCTTTTTCAATTTTAAGTCAAACAGTGTTGCCTGCTCTGTTCACACAACTTCTAGGTCTCGGTATAGGTTTCTCATGAGCACAATTAAGTGTTCTGGGATACTCTTCTTCTCAGTGATAGCCATAATTTGTTATGTTCCACACCATCAAATGCCTTTGCATTGTTGTTGTTGTTGTTATGTGCCGTCGAGTCGCCTGTGACTCATAGCGACCTTATGTACAACAGCCCTAAACTCCGCTTTGTCCTGTGCCAATCGCACTGTCTCTGACACTCCCATCCCAATTATCCCAGTCACTAAATCAATCCACCTCATAGAGGGCCTTCCTCTCCTGCGCCGTCCCTCCACCCTCCCAAGCATGATGTCCCTCTCTAAGGACCGGTCTCTCCTCACAACTCCAAACTATGTTAGACGGAGCCTCAGAATCCTTGCCTCCAAGGAGCCACCCGGTTTAACCCTCTCCAGGACAAATCTATTTGTTTTCCTAGCAGTCCATGGTATTCTCAATACTCTTCTCCAGCACCACAGCTCAAAGGCATCAATTCTCCTTCTATCCTCCTTGGTCATTGTCCAACTCTCTGATGCATAACAGGTGATTGCGAAGACCATGGCCTGTATCAGATGCACCTTAGTCTCCAGAGAGACACCACTGCTCTTCAGCACTTTGGAGAGGTCCCTAACAGCAGACTTTCCCATGGCAATGCGCCTTTTAATTTCCTGGCTGCTGGTGCCAGGACTGTTGACTATGGAGCCAAGCAAACTAAAGCTGTGTACAATCTCAATCTCTTCACCATCCATCCTGATGCTGCCAATTGGTCCAGTGGTGAGAATCTTTGTCTTCTTGACTATGCCTTTGCATAGTCAATAAAAAACAAATAAACTTTTTTCTGGTATTCTCTGCTTTCAGGCAGCATCCATCTAGTATCAGCAACGATTTCCCTGGTGCCATAGCCTCCTGAATAGCTGTATTAATATTTGTAAAAAATTAACCTGTAGGTATTAAAATTGAGGTTTTAGAGCATTTAAAAAGTCACAACCATTTAATAAGCTATTAAAATTATAAGTATGTCTCCTCCAGTCATTAGTAAGGGAGTTGTGATAGTGGTAAGGAGTTGCACTGCCAACCCAAAGGAACAGGATTCACATCCACCATCTGCTTTGTGGGAGAAAGATCAGCAGTCTCCTCTTGTGAGATTTACTTTACTAAAGGGTCATCTATAAGTCAGTTTCACAGTATATAACAATAATAACAATCAATAGTGAGTATCTGAACAATAAACATAAGTTTATAAAAGAAAACATTAAAATTATTCTTGAAAAACAGCTTATTGTATCAGGGTTAACTTGTAATGTTATTCTGGTTACGTGTTTGCATTTTGTGAAAATAATTTTATAGTGTTTAAAATTTTACAACTTATTCTGTATTTGTGTACATATTTAAGTTGAGGTTTAATTGGTCTCTGAATATTAATTACATGTGTTTGGGGTTATTTGTTTTTCAATCTCTTGAGGTGATTTTTAGCAGAATTTTTTTTTTCATTTGCAACCAAAGGATAGTAAAAAGAGCACTGCCAGAAATTCAAGACAGATTCGGAAGAGGCCATGGCACAAAGGATATCAGTACTGAATCAGATTTCTCTTGGCTGAAATAATTAAATTTCATAATCTTTAGCACAATTCTACTTCCATGTGTTATTAATATTGCCCTGTAATTTCCACATTCTCTTAGTTCACCTGTTTTTGGACTAAGAACAGATACACTTCAGTCAATTGGCCAAGTAGCTATCTTCCAAATTTCTTTGCATAAACAAATGAACATGTCCATGTTCCAAATATCTGTTTGTTGAAATATGACAATTGCTATTCATTCAATTCCTAGGGCCTTGTTTTTTGCCAATGCCTTCAGTGCAGCTTGGGCTACTTCCTTCATTGCCTTTGATTCTTGATCATATGCTTCTTCCTGGAATGCTTCTGAGTTGACCAGGTCTGTTTAGTACAGAGGCTAATATATTCTTTCTGTCTTCTTTTGATGCTTTCTGCATTATTCAAAATATTCCATCCCATAACACGCTCTCAATACATCTTAGATCAGAAGAGGCGCTACCTGTGACCTGGTTCACATTGTTGTTGTTGGTATGTGCCGTCGAGTCGCTTGCAACTCATAGTACAACAGCTCTAAACTCTGCTCTGTCCTGTGCCAATCACATTGTCTGTGACACTCCCATCCCGATTATCCCAGTCACTGAATCAGTCCACCTCATAGAGGGCCTTCCCCTCCTGTGCTGTCGTCCCACCCTCCCAAGCATGATGTCCTTCTCCAAGGACCGGTCTCTCCTCACAACATGTCAAAAGTATGTTAGATGGAGCCTCAGAATCCTTGCCTCCAAGGAGCCACCCGGTTTAACCCTTTCCAGGAGAAATCTGTTTGTTTTCCTAGCAGTCCATGGTATTCTCAATACTCTTCTCCAGCACCACAGCTCAAAGGCATCAATTCTCCTTTTATCCTCCTTGGTCATTGTCCAACTCTCTGATGCATAACAAGTTATTGCGAAGACCAGGGCCTGTATCAAAGGCACCTTAGTCTCCAGGGAGACACCATTGCTCTTCAGTACTCTGGAGAGGTCCCTAACAGCAAACTTTCCCATGGCAATGTGCCTCTTAATTTCCTGGCTACTGGTGCCAAGAGTGTTGACTGTGGAGCCAAGCAAACTAAAGCTGTGTACAATCTCAATCTCTTCACCACCCATCCTGATGCTGCCAATTGGTCCAGTGGTGAGAATCTTTGTCTTCATGACATTGAGCCTCAATCCATATTGTAGGCTGCAGTCCTTGACCCTCTGCAGCAGGTGCTTCAGGTCCTCTTCAGTTTCAGCAAGCAGGGTAGTGTATCTGCATAACGCAGATTGTTGATAAATCATCCCCCAATCTTGACCCCACATTTCTCCTCATAGAGCCCAGCCTCCTGGATAATCTGTTCTGCACATAGGTTGAAAAGGTATGGAGAGAGGATGCATCCCTGGCGTATGCCCTTCCTAATTTTGAACCATGCAGTGTTCCCTTGCTCTGTTCTGATGACTGCCTCCTGGTCCAAGTATAGGTTTCACATTAGAACAATCAAGTGTTCTGGGATTCCCATTCTTCTCAGAGTCAGCCGCAGTTTGCTATGATCCACACAGTCAAATGCCTTTGCATAGTCAATGAAATACAGATAGACATTCCTCTGGTATTCTCTGCTTTCAGCTAAGAGCCATCTAACATCAGCTACAATATCCCTAGTATCAGGACCCCTTCTAAACCCAGCCTGGACTTCTGGTAGTTCTCTGCTGATGTGCTGTTCCAGTCATTTTTGGATGATCTTTAGTAAAATCTTGCTTGCATGTGAAATCAGTGAGATTGTTCTATAGTTTCCACACTGGGGCATTAGTCCCCTTTCAGAGAAGCAGAATCTCTATCCTGACAGAGCACCCAACTCCAGTGTTCTGTTAGGCTGGCAGAGATTTTGTTATCTATTTCTGAAACCATCAATGTTTTGTTTATGATGTTTGTATGCTTATTGTTTATAGTTTGCTTTTGCAGGTACAGCACTTGTCTGGCACTTTTTGGATCTGGCAGTGGGTGATTTGTGCTGTTTTGATACTGCTTGTTTCATGGTTTGTGTGTATGTATGTACATGCTTATATATAGTCTGTTGTTATGGATACAGCATTTATCAGTCTGTTTAATGTGCTTAAAAGACATGTATTCTGTGATGCTAGAAGCTATGCTTCCAGTATTTCAAATACCAGCAACATCATCTGTGGTGAACAGGTTTAAATGGAAATTTTAGGCTAAGAAGCAAGTTGACCATCTACTTCTGAAATAATAGGCCTTCACAAACCATTTGAATAACAGAGGAACATACTTAAATTAGGTAATAATAATAATAGCTACTTCAGAGTCCCTGGGTGATGCATACAGTTAGGTATTCAGCTACCAGCCCAAAGGTTGTTAGGTCAAATCCACCTTAAAACACTTTGGAATGAAAGAGCATAGTCATTGAAAACTCTGTGGAGCTCATTTTGTGCCATCAGTCAGAATCCACCCCACGGCAGCTGTTTTCTTTTGGTTTTTAGTAAGTACATCATAGAAATTTTGGCAGAAAAGGGGATTCAATATTGGTGTCTGGTACACAGTAAAAAGTTTAAGAAATGTGATAGTTTTGAGGATTTGGGGGACATGTTGTTGTTATGTGTCGTCGAGTCACCTGCAACTCACAGCGACCCTATGTACAACAGCCCTAAACCCTGTTCTATCCCTTGCCAATCTTACTGTCTCTGACACACCTATCCCCACTACCCCAGTGTCTAAATCAGTCCATTTCATCGAGGGTCTTTCTCTCCTGCACTGTCTCTCCACCCTCCCAAGCATGACATCCATCCCTCTCTAAGGACTGATCCTGCTTTGCAACATGACCAAAGTATGTCAGATGAAGCTTCAGAATCCTTGCCTTCAGGGAGCAGCCTGGTCTCACCCTTTCTAGGTCAAACTTGTTTGTTCTCCTAGCAGTCTGTGGTGTATTCAAAATTATTCTCCAGCACCGCAGCTCAAAAACATCTAATCTCCTATCATCCCTAGTCATTTCCCAACCTCTGATGCATAGCAAATAATTGCAAAGACGATGGCCTGTATCAGGCATACCTTAGTCTCCAGATTGACATTTGCTCTTCAGTACTTTGGAGAGATCTCTAACAGCAGACTTTCTTAATGCAATTCATCTTTTAATTTCCTGGCTGCTGGTACCAAGAGTGTTGATTGTAGAGCCAAGCAAAGTGAAGCTCTCAACAATCTCAATCTCTTCATCATCTAGCATGATGATTTATTTAATTTTCCTCAATACAACAATCTTTTTTGGCCATATTCTATAATATGAACTAAATGAAGATTCATATTTTTGGAAAAATGCCTTATAAACAATAATGTCTTCACTTAATTGAATTATTAAAGAATAAATGAGAGATTCTCCTTGTATATTCAATAATATGTACTAATATCTTTGAAATATTTTTGCAATTAAAAAATATCATTGTTGAAAAATTGTAAACTTTTTTTGTACTAATATCTTTGAAATTTTGCATTCTATTTTTTTTTTGTGGGTTTTCAGAGGGTCACTGCTCCCTCAGGCAAATCACACTGAGAGATTGTCAAGCCTCTGCTTTTATTAGCAGAAAGTCAAAGCTTACAGTAAAACATGATCTCATGGGGTAGGTAAATATTTAACAAATCATAGGTAATATGAAATAAAACATAGACAGGCATGAACAATTTTCAAGAAAGCATCTTTGTACTCATGAACAAGATCTTATTAACCACCTTATCAAGAACTTTTTAGAGAATAGTCTTTGTCTAACAGAACTTTCAGATCCCTTTCATGTTGGTATATGCTCCAGGGGTATGAGACTGCTATCAGTCCCATCTGTTCTTGGTACTGTTTGCCTGCTTTCAGGCATTGTAGCCAAGACCTTTTGCATGTTTCCATAGCCACTATTACCATAATCATTACTAACCCTGTGTGTTCCAGAATGACTCTATAGTTTTATCAGGAAGCATTATGCATTCTCTTTTTATACCTACAGCACTTCTCAGTCTGGACAGCCATATTTCACATATATAGTTGGTGCATTGGTTGACTAGCACAATCCTAATACGTTACAGAGGATTAATAAATACCCGAAAGACAAACTTTATTTCTGCAAATATGTCGTTGTTGTTGTGTGCTGTTGAGTCAGAACTGACCCATAGCTGACCCTCCAGTGTGTTTTCAGAGGCAGTAAATTGCCCAGGAGGAGACTGTCCATCTTTTTCCCGAGGAGCAGCTTGTGGATTCAAACTACATGCCTTTAGGAGATTGCAGCACTGCTTCTTACCACTAAATCACAATTGCTCCTTTATATAAATAGATATATTTTTTTCCCTCAACAGACTGTCATGACTACAGGAGCCTTGCCACAAAATACACCATGTTCTACGCTGGTGAATAATAGTAGGTATGCTGTAAGCATGAAAGGTAATATATTTTTACTTTATTTTTAGTGTTACTATATTATAATCTATATATAATTACTATATTCTTTGTACAAGGTAAAATTTAGTGACATTAATAGTATGAGACTAAACACAAAAGAAAAGGTTAAATTCTTTGTATTGGAATCCTAAATTGTAAGTATTATTTTGCTGTGGGGGGTTATTCATGAAGTCTCTGCTAGCCATTAGCTTTGATTTTCCCCATGGCAGAATATGACTATGCAAATATGAGTTGTTTATGACCCACCAAAGGGATTGGGTAGCTTGCTAATAATGTAAATAAGATTTGGTCAGATTTTTCCTTGGACCAAGCTTAAATTGAGCAGGCTCAGAGACAGAAAAGGGAAATCTCACTACCATTGAGTTTATGAGACAGAGTGATGATGGTGATTGTTAAGTAACATCAAGTCAAAACCAACTTATAGTTGACACCCTCTAGGAGGTTTGTAGAGACAGTTAATCACAAGAGAGGAGTTTGCCCATCTTTCTCCTGTGGAGTGGCTAGTGGATTCAAACCATGTGCCTTTGGGTTAGCTGCACAACTTGTTATTCAGTAGGCCACTAAGCAAGGCAAAGTCAGATGGAGAAATGAAGTGAGTTGTCTTGTCTAGCAGCCCAGACAACAGCAGTAGTAGTAGCAGAGTCAGTGATAGTTGCTTTGGTGGCAGAAATGGTGGTGGCAGCAGCAGAAGAGATGGTGGGAAATCAGAGATTGGAATGTCAGAGGTTTGCTGATTCAAAGCTAACAGCAAACTTCTTTGGGCCTGGGCTGACTGGCACAGGGAAAGTGGTGCATAATTAACAGAACAAAAAGAACCTTTGTAATACTTATCTGAGCAGGGCAGAGGTCAAGCTTGTGAGGCTGATGATTAGAGAGAGGATTTCTTATAAACACATTTGAGAACAGACTGTCCTGACTGAATGAAGATAGTATCCTAAGTGTTTCCAACCTGAATTGTTACTTCCTACTAAATCATATGATTGTATCATCTTTCAGTTCCGTGTGGCCATTGCAATGAATTTGTGAACCCCATTAAGAAATAGTATCATAGGAGGAAAGTTTGGTTTGGAATAGGTAGAAAAAGATGTAGAACATAGGGTTCATTCCCGACTCGTGGAATTGTCTCTGTGTTGCTGACATTGTTGGAGGTACATCCTCCCTGGGAAGCTAGTACAGGTCCAGACACTGTTGCCTCTACATTCATCCCATTTTTCTCCCATTTGTTTCGGCCCTTTGGTTATTACTGCCTTACCATTTAGGTTAGAATTCCTTTTCAATATCTTGGAAATGTCTTTGGCATATTACAAATGTTGAAAACAATGTTTGACTCATGTATTACTAATGTAGACTAGAAGAATTAGTCTTTCATCAGACACAGTTACATGCTTTGACTTCTTGGTTATTTGGAAGTGTCACCTGTAAAGCACATTCAAAAGCAGTCTTGCCCCACTACTACTTTTTAAAAAATGATTGGTACTCTGTCATGTTCCCTCTTTCTCATTTTTTTCCTAATGGAAAGAAATTTCAGAAGCATCCACATCATTGTAATAGATTCCTTTTGGTGGAGGCAGCCCTTCTCCAGCCATGTTTTGAGTACCTTTAAACCTGGGAGCTCATCTTCTGGCACAATTTGTAAGGTTTTTATCAACTAGTTATTCAAAAGTGATTCCCCAGTCTTGATTCCTAGTTTCTCTTATTCTGAGAGCTCTGCTGAAGTCTATCCACTATGGTGGAGTGTTGGTGTTTGATATACTTGTGACAGAGCTTCCAGCATCACAACGTAGGAGCCACTGCAGTGTAACAAACTGATAGAGAAGTAGAAAGATTGAAGTTGTCAGGATTTCCTTCTGCTTGGATAAACACTCATGGAGGCAGTATTCAAGTGGTACATTACATTGGGTATATACAAAGAACCTTTTGAACATCCTCAATAGCAAGGATGTCACTTTGGAGTAAGGATAACATAACCCAAGCCATGGTACAGTCCAAAGTTGGAAAATAAATAAGGAACGCCAAAGATTAGATACTTTTGAATTACAGTGTTAGTGAAGATGATTGAAAATACCTTTGAATGCCAGAAGAATAAACAAATCTGTTTTGGAAGAAGTACAGCTTTAGAAGCAAGAATAACAAGATGTTGTCCCATTTCCTTTGGAGGAGAAACATGGACAGTCTCTTTCAATACAATTTACAGCCTTGTGACAGCCACTTAGTCATCACAGCCACTGTGGATCTGTTCCAGTTGATTAATTAGGTACATGTCTTAAAAATTTCTTAGTATTTATTGTGGCTTTGTTTGCAATAGCAAAGAGTTGGAAACAACCCAAGTGCCCATCAACAAATGAATGGATAGAGAAGCTCTGGTATATTCACACAATGGAATACTATGCAGCATTGAAAAACAAGGAATTAATGAAATATTATACAAAATTGATGACCCTGGAGGATGTTATGCTGAGTAAAACATCTCAGTCACTAAAGGACAAATATTGCATAGGGCCACTGTTGTAAAATGGGACTGATATCGGGGTTGAGGGAAGACAGAGAAGGAGGGGAGGAATGATGTATACTGCATTGAAACAGATGAGGGAGAGAACTGTTAAAAAGAGATATATGATTGGGTATTATTGTCATTAAAGGAGTCTAGAATGAAGGGTGCACAGTGGAGTGGACTTGGTGGGGAGGGATTGCATAACAATGAAAGAGTTTTTCTTTTACTTTTCAAAGAGAAGAGTGAATTGGGGCGGGGGTGGAGGGAGGCTGGGAGTAGCCAGGGAGAAAAGTGCAACAATGAATGATTGGAAACTCTAAGTCTCTGTAAACTTTCATTAAAATTTCTTTTTCTAAAAAAAGAAAAGACATCAAAACAAAAACCAAAATATTTATTAGTGGGCCTAGACTCATCTCCAGCCTGGGCCACTAGAATGGGCTCCACTGCCTGGAGGCCCTCAGCTCCTCTGTCTAGAGGCCTCGGCCTCTGCACCTAGTGGCACTGGTCCTGCCATCTGGACCCCAGAACCCACCACCTGTCAGACCTTGCCCCACCATCTAGATGCTTCTACTAGTTACCGAAATGGCCCAGCCCCACCACCTGGAGGACCTGGCCCCATGGTCCTACCAAGAGGAAGCTCCCACCTGCTGCCTAGGAGCCCAGCTCTGCCACCTGGAGGTACTGGCCCTACTGCCTAGACACATAGCCACCTGGAGAACAACCCAATGTCACTCCTCTACACTGTGCCAGGGACACCAATATCACAGGTAATGCCATTTTCTCTCTCTCCTTCCTACAAAAGCTTGAGCTGCCTTTAGCCCTGGGCACCTTGGACCTGCCTAGCTGCAGCAGTTGCATAAAAAAGAAGGCTGCTAATTCACAGGTGCAAACTGAAGCAAGTCTTCCCTTGAGTAAAAAGTTCACAGAGAAATGCAGGCAGGGTAGATGCCCTGTGCTCCTTTGGAGCAGTGACTTCCTGAGCCAAGATTAGCAGATCAAGAGCCTGCTAAGGCTTCAGGCATGAAAAACTCTACCACAGCAATGTCACATAGGAAGCAGGCTACCTCACACCTTACACAAACACAAAATAAGATGTCATCAAAAAAAGTGATGCAATAGCAATGAACTTCCTGAAGCCAAAAAGTCTAATGGAACTTTCTGACACAGAATTCTAAAGAACAATGATTGAATATTCTCAATGGGTGAAAGACAGGACAGCAACCCAAGACAATGAAGACAAAACAGACATTAAAGGTGCTGAAAAAACAAGAAACCACAATCCAGTATATGAGGACGACTGTTTCAGATGCTGTCAACATGTTGTAGGGACATATGAAAAGAGTTGGGACACAGAACCAGTGAAATAGAAGATATAATTGTCACCACTGATCTGCTAGAACAAAGAGCAGAATCAAAAAGGAAAGAAAATTAAGAAAGCTTAAGAATAATGTGGGACATCATTAAGAGGAATAACATGCACATAATCGGAATTCCAGAACAGGAAGAAGCAGGTAAAGGTACCAAGAAAGCGGTGGGGAAATTACTAGAAGGAAACTTTCTGGGAATAATAAAGAATGAGAGAATTTATATTCAAGAAGCTGAGCAAACACCATTTGGAATAGACCAAAAAGAAGACTAAGGCCAGAACCAAAGATAAGGAGAGAATTCTGAAAGCAGCTATGGAGAAACAAAGAAAGAGTAATATATAAGGGAGAGCAAATAGGATTAAGTGCCGATTTCTCAGCAGAAACAAAACAATCAAGAAGACAGTGGAATGAAACTCAAAAGAATACAGCTGTCAACCAAGAATACTGTGCCCAGCAAAACTGTCCATCAAATATGAAGGAGAGATCAGGATATTCTCAGAAAAGCAGAACCTAAGGGAGTTTGTAAAAAAAGACCAGCATTGCATGTCAGTTTGAGAACTTAAGGTGTGCCTTATTCTGGCCGTGGTCTTTCCAATCACTTGTTGTGGTGTTGAGAGCTGAACAGTGAATAAGGATGCCAGAAGAAGAATTGATGCCTTTTGAATTATTGTGTTGGAGAAGAGTACTGAATATCCCATGAATTGCAAAAGGAACAAACAGATAAATCTCTTTGAGGGTGCAGCCAGCGTGCTGCTTGGAGGCAAAGATGATAAAGCTTTGTGCACATACTTTGAATATTGCTAGGACAGGCTAATCTTGGGAATAGCTTGGGAACGGTGGAAGATAAGCAAGGAGAGGATACCCTTCAATCAAGTGAATTGGCTCAGTGACTGCAGCAATGGTCTCAAGTGAGTCAGAGATTGTGAGGATGGCACAGGTTAGAACAGGGTTCAGATCTCTTGGTCATAGAAACACTATGAGTCATTGACCTCTTACATCAACAGCAGTGAGGGAATGGTTGGTTCAGCATGCAAGAAAAATATGTATTGGGAGATAGAACCTAGGCTCAGGAATTAAGTAAAAGTCTCCGTGAAGTATGTTGAAGCTGAGACCTGAGACTAGGCACAAATTGATTTCACATGCAAGCCAGATTCTGCTGAAGATTACCCAAAAATGACTGGAATAGCACATCAGCAGAGAACTGCCAGAAGTCCAGGCTGGGTTTAGAAGGGGTCGTGGTACTAGGGATATTGTAGCTAATGTTAGATGGATCTTAGCTGAAAGCTGGGAGTACCAGAGGAATGTCTATCTGTGTTTCATTGATTATGCAAAGGAGTTTGACTGTGTGGATCATAACAAACTGTACCTGACTCTGAGAAGAATGGGAGTCACAGAACAATTGATCATGCTAATGCGAAACCTAAACTTGGACAGGAGGCAGTCATCAGAACAGAGCAAGGAAATACTGCATGGTTCAAAATTGGGAAAGGTGTACGCCAGGGATGTGTTCTGTCTCCATACCTTCTCAACCTATATGCAGAACAGATTATACAGGAGTCTGGGCTCTCTGAGGAGAAGTGTGGCATCAAGATTGGTGGAAGATCCATCAACAATCTGTGTTATGCAGATGACACAACCCTGCTTTCTAAAACTGAGGAAGACCTGAAGAGCTTGCTGTAGAGGGTCAAGGGCTGCAGCCTTCAATATGGATTGAGGCTCAATATCAAGAACACAAAGATTCTCACCACTGGACCAATTGGCAGCATCAGGATGGATGGTGAAGAGATTGAGATTGTTCACAGCTTTAGTTTGCTTGGCTCCACAGTCAACACTCTTGGCACCAGCAGCCAGGGAATTAAAAGATATATTGCCATGGGAAAGTCTGCTATTAAGGACCTCTCCAAAGTACTGAAGATCAATGGTGTCACTCTGGAGACTAAGGTGTGCCTGGTACAGGCCATGGTATTTGCAGTCAGTTGTTATGTGTCAGAGAGTTGGACAATGACTAGGGAAGATAGAAGGGGAATTGATGCCTTTGAGCTGTGGTGCTGGAGAAGACTATTGAATGTACCATGGACTGCTAAGAAAACAAATAGGTTCATCCTGGACAGGCGTAAACTGGGCTGCTCCTTGGAGGCAAAGATTCTTCGGCATCGTCTGAAATACTTTGGACATGTTGCAAGGAGGGACCAGTCCTTGGAGAGGGGCATCATGCTTGGGAGGTTGGAGGGACAGTGCAGGAGAAGAAGACCCTCTATGAGGTGGATTACTTCAATGACTGGGATAATTGCAGTGGGTATGTCGGCGACAGTGAGATTGTCACAGGACACAGCAGGGTTTAAGGCTGTTGTACATAGGGTCGCTGAGTCGCAAGCGACTCGACGGCACATAACAACACAACAGTATGGCTAAAAGGTATGAGAAACAGGAAACAAAAGTATTTGTCAAAGTATTAAGGTAGAAAGGAACATGGTACATATGAAGACCTTAAAGGCCACTCACTGTAAGTGGTATATGAAGCATGAAATGAAGAATGAACAGAAAAGTACTTTGGTAACTTTTTTCTGAAGACAAAGAAAGCTTGTAAAGTGTTTTTAAATAGGAAACTAGCAGGATTTGTTTTGCATTTTTTTAAAAAGCTACTCTGTTCTTGACTATACATGGATTTGAAATGGGCAAAATATGCTTGAGGAGACCATTAAGGATCCTGTTGCAGTAATAGCACAGAATTGATGCCCTAGAGCTGTGGTGCTGGAGAAGAGTATTGAACATACTATGGACCACCAAGAGAACAAAATAGGTCTGAACCCTGTCCTATCCTGTGCCATCCTAATCATTCTGACATACTAGAGCCCACTGTAGCAGTCACTGTACCAGTATGTCTCATTGAGGATCTTTCTCTTGTTGACCCTCCACCTTTCCAAGCATGATGTCCCTTTAGAAGAAATAGCCTGTCCTAACAACATGACCAAAGTATGTAAAATCAAGTTTCATCATCCTTGCCTCTGAGGAGCACTCTGGCTGCACTCTCTCCAAGACCTACCTGTTTGTTCTTTTTGGCAGTCCGTGGGATATTCTCCAACATGGCAATTCAAAGACATCAATTCTCCTGTCATCCTTATTCATTGTCCAGCTCTTAGGTGCATAGCAAGTGAGTGAGAAGACTATGTCCTGAATCGGGCACACCTTAGTCTTCAAAATGAAATCATTGCTCCTCAGTACTTTGGAGAGGTCCCTAACAGCAGACTTGCCCAATGCAATACATCTCTTGATCTCCCTGTACTAAGGACTTGACTACTTGTACTAAGGGTGTTGACTATGGATCCAAGTAAGATGAAATTATTGACAATTTTAATCTTTTCTCCATCTATCATCATGTTGCTTATCGGTGCAGTGGTGAGTACTTTTATTTTCTTGATGTTAATATACCATATTGAAGACTGTAGTTTTTGATAGTCTGCAGCAAAAGTTTCAAATCCTCACTTTCAGCACATAAGGTTGCATCATTTGCATAAGGCAATTTCCTCAGATCATGATGCCATGTTCTTCAGAGTCCAGCTTCTCAAATGGTTTGCTCAGCAGACAGATTGAATAGATATGGTGAAAGGAGACAAACCTGATATGTTGTTGCTGTTGTTGTTGTTGTTGTTGTTATGTGTTGTCAAGTTATTTGCAACTCATAGCAACCGTATGTACAAGAGTCCCAAACCCTGCTCTATGCTATGCCAACCCTGCCTCTGACACACCTACCCCTACTGCCCCAGTGACTGAATCAGTCCATCTCATCGAGGTTCTTCTCTCCTGCACTGTCCCTCCACCCTGATGATGTCCCTCTCCAAGGACTGGTCCCTCCTGTAACATGCCCAAAGAATGTCAGGGAAGGAGCATCATGGTTTCACCTTCTCAAGAACGAACCTGTTTGTTCTCCTCGCAATCCATGGTATATTCAATATTCTTCTCCAGCACCACAGCTCAAAGGTATCAATTCTCTTTCTATCATCCCTAGTCATTGTCCAGCTCTCTGATGCATAGCAAGCAATTGCTAAGACAATAGACTGGATCAGGTGCACCTTAGTCTCCAAATTGACATCATTGCCCTTCAATACTCTCGAGAGGTCCCTGACAGCCGACTTTCCCAATGCAATTTGTCTCTTGATTTCCTGGCTGCTGGTACCAAGAGTGATAATTGTGGTGCCAAGCAAACTAAAACTGTTAACAATCTCAATCTCATCACCATCCATAATGATGCTGCCAATTGGCCCAGTGGTGAGAATTTTTGTTTTCTTGATGTTGAGCTTCAGTCCATATTGATGGCCACAGTCTTTGATCTTCTGCAGCAAGCACTTCAGGTCCTTCTCAGTTTCAGCATGCAGGGTTGTGTCATCTGCATAACACAGGTTGTTGATGAGTCTTCCTCCAATCCTGATGCCACATTCCTCCTCATACAGCCCTGCCTCCCAGATGATCTGTTCTGTATATAGATTGAAAAACTATGGAGACAGACTACATCCCTGGCAGTAGTCTAGAGGTAAGAAACTTCACTGCAATCCTGAAGGCAAGCTGTTCGAGATTACCAGCTGACCCATGGAAGAAGGATGGGCAGTCTCTTACTGTGCGATTGACTGCCTCTGAAAACTCACTGGAAGGTCAGCTGTGGGTCAGTTCCAGCTTGACGGTACACAACAACAACAACAACCTGACATATTAGTAGTTTATAATTCATCCTAGTTTATATTTTGGATTTCTGCTTATCTTGGAGGGAGTGCTCTTAGGATGTTCCTTAGAGGCAAAAATGGTGAAATTTTGTCTTGGATAACTTTAGCATGCTATACAGAGTTACTACTCCTTGGAAAGGATATCATGCTGGGAAAGGTACAGAATCAGAGAAAGAGAGGGAGACTCATCACAATGGGTTGACGCAGTGACTGCAACAGTGAGCTCAAGCATATCATAGATTATAGAGCAAGAACCCTCTTGTTCTGAGGGTCACTAGGAATCATACTCAACTTGATGACACAACAACATTTTTATATTGATTTTTCAGGTGATATTACAATGAAATGTGCAACTAGTTGGAGTCAGAAAATCAAAAGGGCCGAACTCTCTCAGCATTTCTTAAGCTCAAGGAACTGAAGAACAAATTCAAACCTCGAGTTGCTATAATCAAGGATGTTTTCGGCAGAATGTTAAATGATCCAGGAAGTATTAAAAGAAGATGGAA
>NW_006400179.1:1063484-1064633 GCF_000299155.1 Elephantulus edwardii | reverse complement strand
AGTGTCAGAGACAGTGCGATTGGCACAGGACAGAGCAGAGTTTAGGGCTGTTGTACATAGGGTCGCTATGAGTCGCAAGTGACTCGACGGCACATAACAACAACAACAATGCAAATACACAAATATAGAGATGGGGAGTTCTGATGGCCTAATGGTAAGAATCTGTGCTGCAGTTTGAAGGCATGTAGTTCGAATCCACCAGCTGTGCCACGGTGGAAGGATGGGCAATCTCTTCTGGTGTGATTAGTGCCTTTGGAGGGTCAGCTATGAATTGGTTCTGACTTGACGGCACACAACAACAATACAAACATGCTTTCTTACAGAGAAATGAAACAAAAATGTTAATAGGTATAGCAAACTGAATTGACCTACAAAATTAATAAATCATTTAATAAAGATTACAAAAATAGGTACCAGTTTGGAACAAGAGTCTTTTATTCCAACTAAAAATTACACAATAACCTCTTTAAAGTCACTTGTACATTTTTGGTTTTTAGGATATAAATAAAATCCTGTATTTTTAGTAAGCCACATATTTTTTTTTTTATTTTTTGTGCATGTACCGTCAAATGAGATCTGACTGGTACAGCAGGAAATTGTCCCTCCTTCTCCGGCAGAGCATCTGGTGGATTCGAACCGTGTACTTTTGGGATTGCAGTACAGCTTCTTGCCACTAGGCCACCAGAGCTCCCCAATAAGCCACATATTTTGGAGACGGTAAAATTTATGCAGTAGAGGATGGATATTGATGGAAGAATTTACCAGTTCTGGCTTTGGTTTTGTGGCAAAGTATTTTAATATTCTTTCTCTCAGTGACTAAAAGTCTTGTGTGAATTGGTAAAAATATTCTTATTTCAACTTTTTCATAACTGCTTATTGAAACACATAAAGACTCCACAAAATAAAAATATGGACTCTTAAAGCTAATTTTATTACCAATTACATCATCTAGAAATTTTCTGAAGAAAACATCGCTCTAGAAAATAAGGAGTTGTGGTGATGCAGTGTTTAAGTACTCAATTGCCAACCAAAGGCTTGGTATTTCCATCCTACAGCATTGGAGAAAAGATGGGACAGTCAGCTTCCATAAAAATTCACAGCTTTGGAAACTGAGTCCATTTCTATGAAGGCTATTATGTGATATTTTTT
>NW_006400179.1:1061491-1063379 GCF_000299155.1 Elephantulus edwardii | reverse complement strand
ATTCATTGTTATACATTTTACTCCCCCTCCCCCAGTTAATTTTTTTTTTTCATATTAATTCATTGTTGCGCATTTACCTCCCTCCTCCCCTAGGCCTCTTTGCAGTATACCTCTTATTCTGGGCTGTTGATCTTTACATCTTTAGGGATAGATTGACTTTCCTGAATGCAGCATGCTCTGAAGCATGCATACTTGCTTAGAAGACTCTCCGTTACTAAGTAACCAACTCCTAACTCCTTAATGGAACATTTAGGGCCTGGTGCTCTAAGGAGTAAAGAGTTACTCTGCCAACCTGGTGGTTTAAATACACCAGCTGCTCCTTACAGATGATTTATAGTCACTGAAAACCCTCTGGAGGGTCAATTATGAATCCATTCTTACTAGATGGCACTAATTAGCTTTTAGTTAGTTGCCATCTTGTACTCCTTTTATGTCAGTTCTTCTGCTAGTCAGATAAAACTATTGGCCCTGAATGGTCTTAGAGTTCTTGCAGACCTCATCTGAAATGTTCATTAAATCATTCCTCCAGATGGGGAAGATCTATCTCCTGAGTTATTTATTGTTGTAAGATGCCATCAAGTTGATCCCTACTCATAACAACCCTGTATGCAATAGAAGGAAGCTCTGCTTGATCCTGTGCAATCCTCCCAAGTTCTCCTGTACTGTATTGTTGCAAGTCACTGTCCCAACCCATCTTGTTGAGGATTTATTTGCTTTTGCTGACCTATTTTTCTGAACATGATGTCTTTCTCTGGCCCTTTTGATAATATGCTCAAGGTCTATGAAGCCATTCTCACCATCATTCCTTTTAAGAAACACCTTAAGATAGATGTCATTATCCTTTTGGCAGTCCATATTATATTCAGTATTATTTGCCAACACCACAGTTCACAGGCATCAGTTATTCTTTGATCTTCCTTATTCTTTTTTCAATTTTCACATGTACATGAAGCATGTGAAAATATGATGGCTTAGGGGAAGTGCACTTTAATCTGTTAAGTGGTATCCTTGCTTTCTAGAATTGTAAAGGTGTCCTTCACCAAAGATTTACCCAGTGCAATACATCATTTGATTTCTTGTCTGCTGTTTCTATAATGCTGATTGTAGATCAGCATTATATTAAAATCAGCAATAAAGTATAGAGTCCATAACAACTTTAGTCTTTTCTCCAGCTAGCATGATGTTATCTATTGGCCTAGTTGTAATGATTTTTGTTTACTTAATGTTGAAGTGCAGTTCTTACTGAAAGCTGTAGTCTCTGATCTTCACTAAAAGCTTCAAAAGATATCTTTACTTTCTGTAAGCAAGGTTGTGCCATCTGCATGATATAGGTTGTAGATTAACCTTCCTCCAATCCTAATGCTACATTCTTCTTCATATAGTTTTACTTCCATGATTATTTGCTCAAAATACAGATTGAATAGATATGGTGAAAGTCTATAACCCTGGCATAGGCCTTTCCTGATTTTAAACTCCTTGGTCTGTTTGAATGGCTACTTTGTGATCCATGTACAGACTGTATCCAAATACAGTTACATGTTCTAGAATTCCCATTCTTTCCAATATTATCTATAATTTATTATAATTCTTATGGTAACATAATTTATTCTTATTCCTGAAGAAGTTACAAATCTAAAAAAAAAATCTTAGAAAAGAAGAAAAGCACATTGTTGAGGAAATGACCATTTAAAAAGGAACTTACTTACTTTGTTACAACAAAAGGAGTTGTACCTGTGATAGTAGGTTGCTTCCAGCTTGAATGTAGCTAAAATACCATGTATGCAGCATAACATTAGCAGGGGACCAGCGCTGGCTGAAAATCGTCTGTGACTTCATCCATAGCCACTGGTGAGAGTCAGCGCCCAGAGCCATCAGGGGCTTTAAGCTC
>NW_006400179.1:1048080-1060826 GCF_000299155.1 Elephantulus edwardii | reverse complement strand
ATTGGAAAATGCTTGTCATTCCTCTGTAGCATCTGGTCCCCACTGGACCCTCATCATTTCCTTCACCTGCTCCCCCCACCGACCAAACTGCGCAGCTCTGCAACTGCATCCTGGCCCATCCTCACCCTTCTGCCCCCAATGCTCACCTCCTTGTACCCCCAATATGTTTGTCCCAATAAAAAAAAATATTAAAAAAAAAAGAAACAGTTTATCAACTGGAAAAAAAAACATTAGCAGGGGAAGATGTAGACAGTGCATGCAGTGGGTGCTTGCCCAACTTCCTGGTTTCTTATCCTCAAGTTGCTACTACCCCCCATTTGGTTTTAAAAATGCCATGCTTAGTGAATTTTCTTCATGTGTCTCTGCTTGTAAGCTGCTTTTTCTCCATAGTCAGCATCAAAATGAAGAATTAGACTTTTGGTTTTGGGTTGGGGTTTTTTGGTATTTGGGGGTTTTTGGTCTGGTTGGTTTTTTGCTCTCTGGGTTTTTTGGTTTTGTTTTTAGCTATATGGCTGCTCTAACCATCCATTCAAAGTATAATCAAAAATTGGATTTTTCATATTCTGTAAATAAAAATAAGAAAAGACATATATTCTGGTTAATATATCAGGCCTTACAGATGTCTTTATTTGTTCTCTTCCAGTGTGTCTTTCTATCAAGAAAAACTCGTTTTCATTATGAACAATTGCGTCATCTTTTAATAAGTATTATAAAGCATATCCCCCTTTATTGCCCTTATCAGTTTTTAACAACCTTCTTCCAGAGTAGAGATTGTTATCCCCAAAGTATTAGAACTTAAATCTTAATATGTGTGTAAGGAGTTGTATATGTGTCATAAATTTATTACAATATGTTGAGAAATAATCGAGTAGTTATATTTTTTACATTAAGAAACAAAATAAGCTCAGGGGGATGCCAAGGGAGAGCTATATTTGGGAAAGTAGAACATTTATAGAAATTAGAACTTAATAATACATAATAAAGAATATTGTTTAACAGGCAAGAAAAAGGAAACAAAATAAGATTAATCTCAATTGAGGAATAACCAATATAAAATACAAATTATTATTGCCTATATTTGAACACTTTGTTTATAACACAATCCATTGATACAGAATTTTGCTTCCACAGATCTTAGTGGGAAACAGTGGTTTCTTTGTCACCATGGAAACGAATCAGCCTATCCTGAATAACTGTTAGCTCATAAAGCAGAATGCAAAATCTCTGTGTAACTTCTCTGAGCAGGCTAGGGGTTGCGTTCTCTTTGCCTCTAGCTATTCTTCCTTGGAGACCAAAGAAACATGCAGGATCCACCCAGGAGGCTATCTGTGGTGAATGCACTAAGTACTTTTTTCCAGGGCCAAAAGCTGTCTGCTTCAGAAACACACTTGTGGCTACAGCGGAGGCAACAGCAGCAGCACAGCAGCTCCGTGGCCAAGATGGTGTCCCCATCCTCTTTCCGAGTGGTGGTGGCTGTGGCCTCTCTTCAGCTGTGCAGAAGAAAAGCCAGTTTTGCCTGGGGAAAAAAGTAAAGCTTTTCCTTCTTATACGCTGCACACCATTATAATAAAATTTCAGGAATGTGAGCAGATTGTGCTGTGTTTACACCTTAATAAACTTTGGTAATTAAATAAGTATAATGCACTTCTGGTCTTTTATGCTAAGCATTTTAGTGAATGTATAATAGGAGATAAAATGATCTAATATTTTGGGGGGTTTTTTATTAAAAATGTTGCTTGTAAAAGAACTGCTTCTACAGTTAGTTTCTCTTCATTGCTGCTAAAATGTATGAAGATTATTTCATGCAAATACTTTTTTGTTAAAAAAGTATTTACTTGATGATAAAGAAATGATCTTTCTCTTTATGAGAAGATTTAACACAGCTTATCATCTAAATTCCTGAGATAAAATAGAAGTTGTATTTTGTTTGGAGAGTGACATTTTGACTCTTCCTTTCCTTGTTTTCTAGGAAATGTAGAGCGTCCAATGCCAAAGTACACAAAAGTAGGGGAACGTTTACGACATGTCATTCCTGGACACATGGCCTGTTCCATGGCATGTGGTGGTAGAGCCTGCAAGTATGAAAACCCCACCCGCTGGAGTGAACAGCAGCAAGCCATTAAGGGAGTCTACTCATCTTGGTAATTGGTCCTGCCAGTCATCCTTCTTGTTGTGTACCATTAAATCAGAACCAATTCGGTACTATAAATTGCGAAGGAGGAGACTTCCATCTTTCTCTCATGGAGAAGTTGGTGTATTCAAACCACACCCTTTGGTTTGGCATTGCAACTCCTTACCACTAAGCCACGAAAATGTTTCTGATGCTGAGATTCAGAGAAATGTGAAAGAAAGAGGAAATTTTGAAGTCAGAATATCTTGTCACTTTAGGAGTTGTGTGATCCTATTCTTATTTATCATCAAATTGGAACCAACTCAAAGCTTATCATCCAGAGGGTTTTCAGAGGAAGGAGAATGTGGAGCAGCCTGTGGATTCAAACTGCTTTTGTGTTGGCAGGGCAACTAGGCCATCAGAGCCTCCTTGATTCACCCTTAGCTACTCTTTTTTTTTTTTCTTAGCTACTCTTATAAACATTCTACACTTCAGTTTTTTTTATCCTTTAAAATGGAAATAAACCAACCCCATAGGTTTGTTTTTGTTTTCTCTTTGAAATTAAGTGATACAATATGTATGTAGTATCTTAAAGAAATATATAATTAGATAATTCATACATTTTGAAATTTTAGAAATAATAAGAATGATCAACTTTAAATTTAAGGAAGTACAAAATAAGTATTTTTTGTTTACAGCAGGTAAACTTTTTGCCTCACTTTTGTCTTGTTACTGTTGTTGTTAAAGGCCCTCAAGAAAATTACAACTAATCAACTAATAACAACCCTATGAACAACAGATCTAAAACTTGTTAGAGTATAGCTTTTCTTAATATTCTGTTATTATCCATTTTGTTTTGGTTGGTTCTGTGTGACTTCACCCATTTATTTTCAATTTATGTCTTTTGTTAGGTTTTCCAATGATTTGTCAATTTTTATGGCCCTTTCAAAGAAGCAACTCCTGGTCCAGTGTATAATTTCAATTCTAACTCTTTTTCTGTTTTCTGTTCCATTTATTTCTGCCTTGATATGTATACTTTCCTTTCTTCTAAAGATTACAGAATTTCTTTGCTGTTCTTTTTCTGTTTGTTAGAGAGTTTAGGTTAAATAGTTGATTTTAGCTCTTCCTTTTTGATATGCTTGCTTATTGCTATTAACTGACCTCTTCATCTTTTGCTGTATCCCAGAGATTTTGATGTGTTCTGTTTTCATTCTCATTTGTTTCAAGAAATTTTGTCATCATTTTCTATGTCTTCTTTTATTACTATGTGCAAACTCTGGTGATCTAGTGGTAGGAAGCTCCACTGCAATTCCAAAGGCAAGGGGTTCAAATCCACCAGCTACTCTGTGGGAGATGGATAAGCACCTCTTCCTGTGCAATATGCTGCCTCTAAAAACCCACTGGAGGGTCACCTATGGGTCGGTTCCAACTCAGTGACACAAAAAAACAACATTTCCCAGTAATTATCAATGTGTTATTCAGCCCCACTTGTATGGGTTTTTTCTCCTTTATCTTTTATCTCTTGTTGATTCTAATTCGTAATTTGTAATTGTGATCAGAGAAGATGTTTTGGAGTATTTCATTGGTTTTTAATGTATCAAGGCTTGCTTTGTGACCTAGCATATAGTCTATTCTGGGGAATCTTACATGCACACTAAAGAAGAATATATATTTTTAAGGGAAAAACATTTAATTAACCAACCTCCATGTAATTAACTCAGCTTCAAGCCACCAGAACACAGATGCTGCCACCACCAACCCCCACAAACACTCTTAATCTTCACAGCTGAAGAATGTGGCCTTCACAATGACTGGTTGCTTTGGGAGCTTTCCCTTCCCCAAACTTTGTAGTTGCCCTATTGAACCACATCAGTGATGAGAACAGCTGCAGTCTTATTTTTGGTAGCATTTGCCCTTGTCTGCTCACTGACTAAGGTCCATAATTTGTCAAGATTGACAATTGGGCAGAAGCCCTGATTCCTCTTCAGGTGGTAATGTCTCATCCCAACCTTTCTAGAATAACCCAGATGGTATTTGTCAAAGTTGATCCTGTAGTAATGCACGCCATCAGCCTCCAGGGTGTGTCTAGTGCTTTCTTCAGCTTCCAGGATGCTTCCAGTGCTTTCCTCAGCCTCCAGGATGTTTCCAGTATTTTCCAGTGCATCATGGATCACGTGGCCCCCAAGTTTCTGGGTTGCCTACACAAAAAAAGAGAATATATACTGAGCTTTTGTTGAGTCGAGTTGTTGGTCGACCTATGAGGTCGAGTTGGTTAATTGTGTAGTTTAGTTCTTTTGCATATTTGTTTAATTTATTTCTAGTCATCTTGTCTTTCATTGTGAGTACTGTATTGAAGTCTCTACTCTTAGGAAGCTCTGGTGGTCTAGTGATAAGAAGCAACACTGCAGTCCCAAAGGTACATGGTTTGAATCCACCCACTTCTCCACGAGAGAAGGATGTTCCCATGTGATTAACTGCTTCTGAAAATCCACTGGTTGGTCAGCTATGGGTCAGTTCTGACTCAGTTGTACTCAACAACAACTTGGAAAGGGGCACCATGCTAGGAAAAGTGGAAGGTCAGTGAAAGAGAGGAAGACCCTCAGTGAGATGGTTTGACACAGTGACTGCAGCAATGT
This sequence comes from Elephantulus edwardii, assembly GCF_000299155.1. Lineage (NCBI taxonomy): Eukaryota > Metazoa > Chordata > Mammalia > Macroscelidea > Macroscelididae > Elephantulus > Elephantulus edwardii. The sequence continues at coordinate 1,056,080 of NW_006400179.1, read as the reverse complement.
TAGAAATGATGAAGATGGTACAGGATAGACAGTACAGGGTGCAGATTTGTTCTTCATAAGGCGACTATGATTGATATATAACAACCCAAATAACAACAACTACTACTGTTGCATTGTTTATTTCTGTCTTCAAGTCTGCTAATGTTTATGTATTTTGCAGCTGTGTCATTTGGTGCATGGGTATTAATTAATGTCTTTTTCTGTTTACACTTTAAGCATTATATAGTGTCCTTCCTTGTCTCTTATGCTAGATTTTACCCTGAAATATCTTTTATCAGAAATTAATACTGCCTCTCCTGCTTTTTTTGTTTGTTTGTTTTGTTTTGTTTTGCAGAGGTACAGGTTGCCATTCATTTGGTGTATTTTTCCCTCACCCTTTGATTTTTTTAGTCTTTGTCCTACAATACAGGTAACTTCAGAGACAAATATTGATGTCGTTGTTGTTGTTGTTATGTGCTGTTGATTCAGCTCCAACTCATAGCAACCCTATGTACAACAGCTCTGAACCTTACTCTATCTTGAGAAATTTCAATGTCTCTGACACACCTGCCCCCATTACCCGAGTTGCTGAGTCAATCCATCTCGTCGAGGTTCTTCCTTTCTTGCACTGTCCCTCTACCTTTCCAAGCATACTGTCCCTTTCTAAGAACTTCTCCTTGCAATATGTCCAAAGTATGTCAGACTGAGCTTCAAAATCCTTGCCTCCAAGGAGCAGCCTGGTTTCACCCTCTCCAGAACAGACCTGTTTGTTCTCTTAGCAGTCCATGGTATGTTCATAACTCAAAGGCATCGATTCATCTTCTGTGATCCTTAGTCATTGTCCAGCTCTCTATGCATAGCAAGTAATTGTGAAGACCACGGGATGGATTAGGTGCACCTTAGTCTCTAGACTGACATTGTTGCTCTTTAGTACTCTGGAGAGGTCCCTGTCAGCAGACTTTCCTAGTACAATTAGTCTTTTGATATCCTTGCTACTGGTACCAAGTGTGTTGATTGTGGAGCCATGAAAGCTGAAATTTTAACAGTCTCCATCTCTTCACTGTTTATCATGATGCTGCCAGTTGTCCCAGTGGTGAGACTGATGAGGTTTGTTTTTATCCAATTTGCTGCTCTTTTTCTCTTAACTGGTGCATTTAAACCATTCACATCCCTTGTGATTATTAGTGTGGCAAGGTTTTATTGCTACCATTTTGTATTTTGTTGGGTTTCTTCTTGTGTTGTTGCTAGTTACTTTAAGCCATCTACTTTTCTGTGCTGTCTCTGTGTGAAGGATATCGTTTAGTATTTCCTGCACAGTTGGATCTTGTTTTCATTAATTCCCTTAGTTTCTGCTTTTCTGAGAATGTACTAATTGTCTGCCTCATTTGACATATAGTTTTGCTGGATACAAGATTTTTGACAGTTGTCTTCTTTCAGAAATTTTAATATTTCATCTCATTCTGTGAGACATTCCGTTGTCTCATAGTTTCTTCTAATAATCAACATTTAATCTTACTAAGTCTCCTTTACAAGCAGTTCTTTTTTATTGGACTACTTTCAGAATTCTCCTCTGGTCTTTGATTTTAGAGACTATGACTGCTGTGCCTTGGGTCCATCCTGTTTGGGGTTTGCTCAGCTTCTTGGATGTGTATTTTGTCATGATACTTGGAACATTTTCTTACAGTAACTCTTCCAAAGTTTTATCGATGTCTTTTTTCCCCCTTCTTCTTCCTGTTCTGGAATTCCAGTTACTCATGAGTTCTTCTTCTTGATTTTATCCCATATAATTCTTGTTCATTTTCCTTCAGTCTTGTTTTTGCTTTTTCCTCCAGTTCATTAGTGCCGAGGACTCTTCTGTTTCACTGATTTTGTGTTCCATTTCTTCATTTCTGTTATTCTGTCCATCTAGTATGTTGCCAGCTTCTGAGTTTTTTTAAATTCTTCATTGCAGTTTCTTGTTTTTCTGATATTCATTTGGTTTTATCTACTTTATCTTGTATTGGTGGGTTGTTGGAGTTTTTTTTATTCTTCTACAGGTTAGCTTGTGAATTCCTTCTTCATGTTTTTCTGCATCCTGTGAAAACATTGCTTTTTATTCTGAATTTCTCAGAGAATTCCATCAGCCTTTCTTCCTCTGGGAAATGCTTTATCTTTTTTGTTGTGTTGTATCTTGGGTCTTTTGTGCAGTTTGTGATTATCTGCTGTTTCCTGGGCATTGTAGTGACATTGTAGATTATTTTCATCTCTCATATTCTAGCATGCATGTGTAATAAATGATGGGCTAATGGGTTATATTCTTAGTAATTGTTTGTTGTGTGTATAATTCTGTTGGTTAAGTAAATGGTCATTAGTGATAGTTGATATCTAATGCTGGACAGGTTGGATGTGTTATGAACCTTACTCTGATAAAAGATGTGGGCACTCTAGTCTAGTGTGTTGTGGAGTTGATGATGAGGGTAGTGTAGGAAAAGGCCCAGTGAAAGGTTGGTGAATTGTTACCTTTCTTTATTGTCCATTGGTGGAAAGAGTCTTTGCATCTCTGCCTAGGTACACAGTAAACTGACTGGGTCAATGAATTTCTGAATTCCCAACTATGTTTACTGAGGCTTCTCTGTGCTTCAGAGTCTGTTTTTCATTTAGTGATTCCTTGTATTACTGTGCCTTTGGAGGACCCTGATGGACCAGTGGCAAGAAGCTGGAAAAACAAACCCAAAGGCAGTATTATCTTAAACCCACCAACCACTCTGCAGGAAAAAGATGTACAGTCTCCTCTTTCTGGAACCACAGCCTCCAAGATCTCACCACAGGGCCAGCTATCTGAATTTCTGAGTATTTTCAATCTTTTTAAATCCGGGATTCTCTGCCAAAGGAAATAGAAGATTTCTACCAACTTTTGCAGAGATCGATCGAACATGCAATCAAGATGCATTAATAATAATGGATGACTGGAATGCAAAAGTTGGGAACAGAGAAGAAAGTTCAGTAGTTGGACAGCATGAACTTGGTGACAGAAATGAAGCTGGAGAGAGAAAGATTGAATTTTGCACAATCAACAACTTATTCATTGCAAATACGTTTTATAAGAAACATAAATGCAGATTATACACATGGATTTCACCTGATGGTATGCATAGAGAATCAGATTAATTACATCTGTGGAAAGAACCACTGAAGAAGCTCAATATCAGCTGTGAAAACTAGGCCAGGTGCTGATTGTGGAACAGACCACCAACTACTTATATGCAAGTTCAAGCTGAAGCTAAGGAAAATTAAATCAAATCCAAGGGAACCACAATATGACCTTGAGTCTATCCCACCTGAATTTCAGAACCATCTCAGAAACAGGTTTGAGGACTTGAACATCAATGAGAGAAGACCAGATGAGTTGTGGGAGGATATTAAGAGTATCATCCAGGAAGAGTGCAAAAGGTCATTACAAAGACAAAGGAGGAAGACCAAAATGGATATCAGAAGAGACTCTGAGTATTGCACTAGAACACTGAAAAGCCAAAGGATAGGGAAGAATTCAAGATACTAACAAGCTGAACAGAAGATTTTAAAAGGTAGCACAGGAAGAAAAAGTAAAATATTACAATGAAATGTACAAGGAGCTGGAGTCAGAAAATCCAAAGGGCCAAACTTGCTCAGCATTTCTTAAGCTCAAGGAACTGAAGAACAAATTCAAACCTCAAGTTGCTATACTTAAAGATGCTTTGGGCAGAATATTAAATGATCCAGAAAGTATTAAAAGAAGATGGAAAGAGTATACAGAGTCACTGTACCGAAAGGAATTGGCAGACACAGAAGAATTTCATGAAACAACATATGAGCAAGAGCCTATGGTGATGAAGGAAGAAGTTCAAGCTGCTTTGAAGGAATTGGCAAAAAAATTAGGCCTCAGGAATAGATGGCATACCAACTGACATATTTCAACTAGTAGATGCTACCCTAGATGAGCTCACCAAGTTGTGCCAAGAAATCTAGAGGACAACCACTTGGCCAATTGACTGGACGAGATCTATATTTGTTCCTATTCCAACAGAAGGTAACACCCAACAGATATCCCTTTTAAACAGTTTTCTCCCCCATCTGTTTAATGCAGTATACATTATTTATCCCATCTTTCTCAGTCTCCCCCCAACCCTAATGTCAGTACTGTTTTACAACAGTGGCACTGTGCAGTATTTGTCCTTTTTTGACTGAGATATTTCACTCAGCATAATGTCCTCCAGGGCCACCCATTTTGAATAATATTGCATGAGTTCCTTGTTTTTTAATGTAGTGTAGTATTCCATTGTGTGAGTATACCACAGCTTCTCTATCCATTCGTTTGTTAGTGGGCACTTAGGGTGTTTTCAACTCCTTGCTATTGTGAACAAAGCCATGATAAACATGGGTGTGCATATATCTGCTTGGGTGGCAGTTAAGGTCTCTTTGTGGTATATTCTCAGTAGTGGAATTGCTGGGTCAAATGGTATCTCTATTTGCAATTTTTTGAGAAAGCGCCACACCACCTTCCACCTTGCACCATTTTATACTCCCACCAACAGTGAATAAGGGTTCCAATTTCTTCACAACCTAGCCAGCATTTTTTGCTTGCTGTTCTGTTAAATTTTGCTATTCTTACTAGGGTAAGATGATATCTCGTTGTTTTGGGTGCAGCTTTTATATAAAGATACTGCTCTTTCTCTGAGGATGGAAATAAGCAAGTTCCTACCCTCTGCTCCCCTTTCCAATGTGAATGCTCCCCTTTCCAATGTGAAAATTCAAAATGGTTTTATTGAGCTCAGGAATCTCCTCACAGGGCTCAAAATGGCACTCTCCTGCTTATTGTGGAGAAAGGGAATTGTTCCTGTGGGACCTTCAGCTTCCTTTCTTTGTAGATGGAAGTTCACTGGGATGGTCATCTGCTAGCAGTCGGGAGCTGAGGTCCTGCTGACTTCTCTGAGGAAGTTGCTGAAATGTCAGTAGGATTCTTTTTCTCCCCCCCCTCCCCTTCTAATTTTGTGGAATCTGAGCCCTTCGTGACTTGTTTTATGGTCTTGGTTTCCAGGTTCACACTTGAGCCTAGTAGTAAGAAGCTGCACTGCATTCCCAAAGCCACACAGCTTGAATCCACCAATTGCTTCAGGTGAAGAATGGATAATCTCCTCTCATGACATTTACTGCCTCTGATAACCCACTGGAGATTCAGCTATAGATCAGTTCCAAGTCAATGGCACACAACTCATGCCTTCACTTTCTTTTGTGCCCGCCTTTACACTCAGTAATTTCCCCTTAACTTCAGGATGCTTGAATTGTCTGTCGTCAGGCTGCTTTGTATATTTTTTATGACCCTACAGGAGATTGATTTCTTCCATTAGCTTTGGCTTCTCAGCACTCTAATGCAATATTCAGAGTCTCATCTGGCATCTATCTTGGTCTTTTCTTCCTCTTCTGCCTTTGTAATGATCTTTTGCATTCTTCATGGACAATATTCTTGATATCCTCTCACAGCTAATTTGGTCTTCACTTTGGTGTTCAAGGCCTCAACCCTGTTTCTGAGATGGTTTTGAAATTCAAGTTGGATAGACTTAAGGTAAAATTTTGGTTCCTGTGGAGAGGCAGGTTTGCTGGTCTGGTTAATTTGCCCATCATTTGATTTCTTGATTGCTATAACCATAAGTGTTGATTGTGGATCCAGGTAAAATTAAATTGTTGGCAATTTCAGTCATTTCTCCATCTGCCAAGACGTTGTGTATTGGTCCAATGGTAAGAAATTTTGTTTTCTTGATGTGGACATGTAATCTATATGGAAGACTGTAGTCTTTGATCTTCTGTAGCAAGTGTTCCAATTACTCTTCACGTTCATCTGCATAATATTGGTTGTTGATGAGTCTTCCTCCAATCTTGATTCTTCTTGATATAGTCTAGATTCTCAGATGATTTGCTTAGCACATACATTGAACAGGTATGGAGAAACCTAATGCACATCTTTTGTGATTTTAAACCATGCATTGTTCTGTTGGACCACTGCTTCTTGGTGTAGATGTAGGCCTCACATGAGCAAAATTAAGTGTTCTAGTATTCCAGTTCTCCTCAGTGTTAACCATAATATGTTATGTTCCACACAGGCACATGTCTTTGCAAAATCAGTAGAGCACCATTTTGCACCCCTCTCTTATTTTCTGCTTTCAGCAAAGACCCGTCTGACATCAGCAGTGCAACAGCCCCCTTGCCACAGCCTCTTCTGAATCAAACTCTAATTTAGGACAGTTTTCTGTCAATATATAGCTGGTTTTTAATAATCTTCAGCAAGATTTTACTTGAATGTGATATTAGTGATACTGTTCTGTTATTTCCACATTCTGTTGGATTACCTTTCTTAGGAATGGGAACAAATATGGATCTCTTCCAATTAGTTGGCCCAGTAGCTGTCTTCCAAATTTCTTGACATAATGCAATGAACATGTCCAAGGCTGCATCTATTTGTTGGAGCATGTCAGTGATACTCCATCAGTCCTTGGGCCTTAGTTTTTGCTAATGCCTTCAGTGCAGTTGAACTTTGTTACCTTCATTACCTTTGTTACCTTCATTGGTTCTTGGTCATATGCTACTTCTTGAAAGTATCTACTAATTATTTTTGCTACAGTAACTATGTGTTTCTTCCTCTTGCTGCTTCCTGCATCATTCAAGATTTTGCTTATAGAATCCTTCTATATTGCTACTAAGGGCTAGAATTTGTTCTCCAGTTCTTGTACCCTGAGAAATACTGAAAATGTTTTTCTCTTGATTTTCTAACTCTAGCTCTTTGCACGTTTTGTTACTTGTCACCATGTTGTTGTTATGTGTCGTTGAGTCACATATAGCATTCATAGTGACCCTAAGTAAAACAGCTCTACGCCCTGCTCTATCCTGTGCCAATCTCTTTATCTCTGACCCACCTACTCCCATTACCCCAGTCACTGAATCAACCCATCTCATTGAGGCTCTTCCTCTCCTGCACTGTCCTTCCACCCTCCCAAGGATGACGTCTCTCTCCAAGAACTGGTCCCTCCTTGCAGCATGTCTAAAGTATGTCAGATGAAGCTTCAGAATCCTTGCCTCCAAGGAACAGCCCAGCTTCACCGTCTCCATTTTATTCCCTGTTCATTTTATTAGCAGTCCATGGTATATGCAATACTCTTCTCCAACACCACAGCTCAAAGGCATCAATTCTCCCTCTATCATCCCTAGTTGTTGTCCACCTTTCTGACACATAGCAAGTAATTACAAAGATCATGAATCTTTGAATCTTGATAAAACTCTTCAGAAGTATGTCCATCTAATGTCATTTTATTGATGAGGAAATTGAAGCCCAAGGTAATTTGAAAGTAGAAAAGCTACCATTTATCAGGCTCACCTAATTCCGAAGTCTTTATGTTTTGCTAAATTGCAATAATTCATCATCTATTCATTTTTGCATGCTAGGATTTATGCGAAAGACTTGACTTCCGCATCCTATTTAATTCTTACACCAAATATATGAGGTGTAGGCATCGTTCTTAAGGATAATCCTTAAGTAAGTACAGATAGTTCACTAAAAATGTCATCCTTTGTCCTTCTTCATTGTCACTAATCTTGGAATCCTTATACTGTTACCTTGAAAACATGTTGCTAGAATCTACAAATCTTTTGTATGAAAATTTTTTCTAGAGTTTTTAAGAAGATTAAATTTCTTGGAATAATAATCATGTTGTAAATCTGCAGCCATATTTGTATAAATTTTTTTTCTTCTTAAGCTTTATTTTTTTAAATAATTTTAATGAGCATTTACAGAGATTCTGGATTTTCATTCATTCATTGCTGCACTTCCCTCCCTGCCCAGCTTCCCCCCCCCCCCCACACACACACACTCCAGGCATACACATGCACACATACCATCACCCTCCCACTCACACAAAAACTCACACACACAATACCTCCACCCACCCACATGAACTCCTAGTACACACACACGTTCATTCATTCATACACACCAGAGAGACACACATAGAGCATAT
>NW_006400179.1:1031410-1047980 GCF_000299155.1 Elephantulus edwardii | reverse complement strand
ACACTCCCTCCCTGGGACACAATCCCCCCACACCCCTCCCGCCGCCCCAAGTACATTCCATTATGCAATCTTAATTGTGGACTCTTGTGATAAATATTTTTATCTTATAGCATTGTCAAAATCGTAGAAAAAGAAGAAATTCTATTTGTTTCCCCTTCTAGTAATTCAGGGTGAAGCATTTTAGGATTTGTGCATCTCATTAATCCTCCTACATTTGCAGGGTCACTGATAACATACTTGCCATGGCTCGCCCATCCACTGAACTCATTGAAAAGTACCACATCATTGAACAATTTCAGAGGTAAATACTCTTCATTGTTCACATATTGTTCACAAATGTGTTTTTCTTTCATTGCTTTTTTTCTACAAATGAAAAGTATTTTTATTTTCATAATAGGAGTAATTAGTAATGCATTTTTTAAAATAGTCTTTCTATATAGGACTAATTTTTTTTTCCCCTTCAAGCTGTGGCATAAAAACCATAATTAATCTTCAGCGTCCTGGAGAACACGCTAGCTGTGGGAACTCTTTGGAACAGGAAAGTGGTTTCACTTACCTTCCTGAAGCTTTCATGGAAGCTGGCAGTAAGTTCCTTTTCCTTATTCCTCATGATGAATTATCAAGGACAGCGCTTAGAGACACTTCTTTGTCCTGCTCTTAAGTTAAAAAGGGGGGTGGAAATGAACACTTATTGCATGGAAGTGTAGGAGTCAAGAAAAATAAATGAAAACCCAACCTTTCTGTAAAATTTTATTAAAGTCACAATAAAAGGAAAAAATAATAGAAATAACGATGCCAGGATCTGTAAAGAAAAAAGAATGAATGATATTAATTCACTCTGATTGTAAATATTGTGACCCTTTTTCAGTATTTTCTTTTGTATTGCTGTTGAAAGTACAGTTTTGTTTTTCTTTTATCCTGTGTAATGAATATGGGAATGAGACCTTGTAGTTAGCATATTTCATAATGCCTGTAGAATACCATATTCTGTTCTCTGGTTTAGGGCTTTTCCATGGTCTAGTCCATAGGGAGTTGTGTAGTAACCCTAAAGCTGTACCTCTGGTGGTCCAAATCCACCGGTGATAGAGGGAGGAAAGTGTCATCTCTTCCAATCTTACCTACAGTCTCAAAGGGGTCACCTGTGAGTCATTTATAAGTCAAGGACAATGAGAGCTGAGATTATTTAATTCTTACTACAATTGTGTAACACATTTTTTGCCATTTCTCTTATACAAATGAGGCTGGCTACAGAGGCTAGACCTGCTACACTGACTTGCCCAAAATGATCCAGCAAAAAATTGGCAGTCAATCTATGAATATATTACATATTTACTATTGTAAAACAAAAATTTTTCTACTGTTGAGACTTTTTGTGATAATTTCATTGACTCCTTCACTTACAGCTTTGGAATGGAATCCACTGAACATGTGACATTCAAATCCAGGAATGTAAATTTGTAGTTGCTTTTGTTGTTAGGTGCTCTCAAGTCTACTATGACTCATAGCTACCCTAAGAACAGCAGAGAAACCCCTATGAACCTTGCGCCACCATCATGATCTCTCCCATCCTAAAACTCAAGAGTGTACTCACTGTGTCAATATCATTGAGGATCTTCCTCTCTTTTACTGCTCTTTCACCTTTCCCATGCTTTTTCTGAAGACCACCCAATCCTGAAGTGTCTGAAGTACATGAGATGACGTTTCACCATCCTTCCCTCTATGGAGCACCCCAATTGCATTTCCTTCAAGGTAGATTTGTTTATTCTTTAGGCAGTCCATGGTATATTCAATACTCTTCACTAACACCATGATTCAAAAGCATCACCACTTCTTCAGTCTTCCTTTAGTCATTATCCACCTTTCACATATATTTGAAGCAATTGAAAATTCTATGGCTTGGCTCAGGTGTGCTTTGTTTTTAAACTGATGTCCTTGTTCTGTAGTACTTTGAGCAGATCCTTGAGAGCAGATCTTCCCAATACATCACATCTTTTGGTCTCTTGAATGCTATTACCATGGATATTGTTTATAGATCCAAGTAAAATGAAATCACTGACAACATCAGTCTTTTTCCCATCCTATCATTGACCCAGTGGTGAGGATTTTTGTTTTCTTTATATTGAGATGTAATCCATATGAAAGTCCATCATCTTTATTATTTTGAAATGTAAATAAGTTTATTTCTAATCTGTTTTGTTTTTATTCTGGGTAGAAAAATCCAGTCATTCATTAGTAATTTACATATATTTGTATGCCAAGATTATTTTCCCTCTACAGCTAAGTAATTTGAGTATAGATTATTAACTTATTTATAATTATACTTTACCATAATTCTTTCATTGACACAGTGACTGTTTAATCATGTGTTTAATCATGGTGACAATGTTATGTTTCTAATCATAATTCATAGGGTTACTCTAAGTCATGGTTGACCAACAATAATTTTTCCTGGCTTAATTTCAACATGAAATGTCTTATGTATTATAAATGATTCATTGATGATGAACTTAAAATATAAAAGACCTGTCTTTTTAGACTTGTGTATTCGCTGAGATCTTACTTTAGACTTTTAAACTTTTCTTTCACTTTCCCCCCAGATGTTTTTGTAACCATATTTTCTGTATGTTGATTTGTTTTTCATTCTCTTTTTCTATTCCTAGTTTATTTCTACAATTTCGGATGGAAGGATTATGGTGTAGCATCTCTTACTACAGTCTTAGATATGGTGAAGGTGATGACATTTGCCTTACAGGAAGGAAGAGTAGCTGTTCATTGTCATGCAGGGCTTGGTCGAACAGGTAAATCGAAGGAGAAGATTTATTGTCTTATAGGTATATTTAAAATATATAAGTGATAGTATTTTCTAACGACAGAAGATAAGTGTTTCTAAGAATCTTTCCAAAGCTTGGAGTCAAAATGAAGAAGTAAATAAAATATGTTTAAGTGTCTTAAATAATTTGTTAAAATCACTGGATGTTCATGCAAGTGTTCTTGAATGACATAGAGCTGAAACTTCATATTTATTAATAGATTAGTTTCTGAAAGGAGATAAATGAGCACCCTGATATTCTTCTTTAAAGGATAAAAAACCCTCCAATACATTGTTTTAATATGTAATGTGTAATAATGTCATTATTATGAATGGAATTATTAGTAGAAATTGTAATCATTATTTCACTTAAGTTTTTAGCAGTTAACACAAGTTGAAAACTGAAATTAAATTACCTGGTACAATTAATATATGATCACCCACCTTGAATACTATACAGTGATGGAGATTTAGTTTTGACTGAGTTAAGCAGGTATTATAGTTTAACTGAAATTTAACTGTCCTTGGGAATTGCAGGGAACATTTTCACTCTCCTTTTTACATGGTATTTCTGCAGATAGTTTTTACATACTTCGAGGAGAAAGATGAGCAGTCTTTTCTTGTGTGATTTACAGTCTTTGAAAACCTGTTGGAGAGTCAGCTATGAGTCAGTTCCAATTTAATGGCATAGAACAACAACAACAAAGAGATTTTGTGGCCCAGTGGTAAGAAGCTGCACTGCAGTCCCAAAAGGCACATGGTTCAAATCTTCCACCGCTTCACAGGAAGAATTGGCAGCCTCCTCCAATGCAATTTACTGCCTCTGAAAACTCATTGAAGGGTCAGCTATGGGTCAATTCCAACTCCATGGTATTCAACAATTGTGAGATAGATAAAGGAGCTCTAATAGTGTAGTCCATAGGTAATTGCATTGCTAACCAAGAGGCTGCTCTTCTTAGGTAGTTCAAATCCACCAGAGGTTCCTTGGGAGAAAGAGAGACAGTCTCCTCCCAGGCAGCTTAGAGCTTGAGAAAACCTGTTAGATGGTCAGCTATGAATCAGTTCTGACTTGACAGCTGTGAGTTTGAGTTTTAAGTGAGAAAGATTTTTTTAGACTATGAAATTGACTTAGTGACAACTAACAACAACAATTATGTACTAGGGTACGTGCAATTTTAGAGTTTATATATTTTTCATATCTAACAAGATACAAACTTGATAATTCATGTAGAAGCCAAAAATATTTACATTTTAATTTTATATTAAACATTGTTTTACTAAATTATTTTTAAATTAATTATTTTAAACTTGATTATTTATTTCAAACACATACTATTATATGCAACATTTACTCTCTTATGGTTGGCTTCCTTCATAAGTGCTTATGGAAAAAGAATTATTTTCTCAGTTGTTGTTTTATGTGCCATCAAATCACTAGCGACTCATAGGGACCCTATGTACAACAGGCCTAAACCCTGCTCTGTCCTGTGCCAATCTCACTGTCTCCAACACACCCACCCCAATTACCCTAGTCACTAGATCAAACCACCACGTAGAGGGTCTTCCCCTCCTGTGCTGTCCCTCCACTCTCCCAAGCATATGTCCTTCTCCAAGGACTGGTCCCTCCTTGCAACATGTCCAAAGTATGTCAGACAAAGCCCCAGAATCCTTGCCTCCAAGGAACAGCCTGGTTTAACCCTCTCCAGGATGAATCTGTTTGTTTTCCTAATCATCCATGGTACCCTGAATACTCTTCTCCCGCACCACAGTTCAAAGGCATCAATTCTCCTTCTATCCTCCCTAGTCATTGTCCAGCTCTCTAACGCATAGCAAGTGATTGCAAAGACCATAGCCTTAGTCTCCAGGGTGACACCATTCCTCTTCAGTACTTTGGAGAGGTCCCTAAGAGCAGACTTTCCCATCTTAATACGTCTTTTAATTTCCTGGTTGCTGATGCCAAGACTGTTGACAGTGGAGCCAAGCAAACTAAAGCTGTAAACAATCTCAATCTCTTCACCATCCATAACTGATGCTGCCAGTGGGTGGCTTAGTGTGCAAGGAGTTGTACTGCCAATCCAAAGGCAGACAGTTCAAATCGTCCAGCAGTTCCACAGGGAGAAATATATACATTTTCTCAGTAGGGTGAAAAATATTATTTACTTTTAGATACAAGTCTGGAAGAAAAGTAGTAGATTATGAAGGTGAATAATCTCATAAGAAAAAAGATGTTCATATGCCAGAAAGAGTGCCAAGGTAGAATGTATCAGGGGGATGGGAAGGAGGCAAGCAAAAAGTATATTGCTTGATTGAATGGAAAATTGTGAGAACTGATTAATCCTTTAATTTACTTGTCTCTTAGTGGTGTAGTGTATTGCATGTTGGTAACTGTCAGTTAAAGGTCTTTAGTTTGAATCCACCAGGTGCTCTTTAGGAAAAAGATGAGGTCTGTGCCAGTTAAGGTTTTCAGCCCTAGAAACACCCTTGGAAGTTTGCCATGGTTGGAATAAACTCCACAACATTACGTTGGGCTTGGTTTTTGTTCTGTACATCACATACTACTAAGAGATGATTAAGATAATCTTTCCTCCAAATGTTCTTGGTCTAAGAGAGAGAGGGCCATATATTTAGATAGTAACAGGTAAAATTTTACTCAATAATTAACACCTATGCAAAATATTTCAGTTATAATTATAAATCATCCTCAAAATGTGCTTGTATTTACATGATTTCTTAACATATTTTAAAATTTTAAGTCACCAAAGAATGATAAAAAAACATAACTCTCCTCACTCTAATCTTCTTTTCTTGCTTGTTTAGGTGTCTTGATAGCTTGTTACTTAGTTTTTGCAACAAGAATGACTGCTGACCAAGCAATTGTATTTGTTCGAGCAAAGCGACCCAATTCCATACAAACTAGAGGACAACTCCTATGTGTAAGAGAATTTACACAGTTTCTGATTCCTCTTCGCAATATATTTTCTTGCTGTGAACCTAAAGCACATGCTGTCACCTTAGCTCAGTATCTAATTCGCCAGCGTCATCTACTTCATGGCTATGAAGCACGGCTTCTAAAACATGTACCAAAAATTATTCATCTCGTTTGCAAATTATTGCTGGACTTAGCTGAGAACAGGTCAGTGATGAAGGAGGAAGTGTTAGACGTACCAGACCTCTCTGCTGAAATAGAAAAGACAGTGTCTGAGATGGTCACAGTGCAACTGGATAAAGAGTTAATGAGGCATGACAGTAACACATCAGATCCTCATATTCCTGTGGCAGCAGCGGCAGCTCTTGAGAATCAGGATGTCGTTCTTTCCAGTGAACAAGAACTTGACCCTCTTTGGAAGAGATGGAACATTGAAGACCTTAAACCACTGACTCATTTGAAAAGACGTCTCAGCTATAGTGACTCAGATTTAAAGCGGGCTGAGTTACTTTTAGAACATAGTGTGACCCAGTGGATGATGCCTGCCCAAGTCTTGCTTTGCCATAACATCAAGGAACAGAAAACTGTAAGCCAATGTTATGTTCCTCAGTCTCCACAACTCCATTTAAATAAAGAAACGTTGGTCTGCCATACATTTTCTTTCTGGACTCAAGCTAAATTTGGAAGCTTGCAAGGACTCAAAGATGATGAATTACCACTATTCCAGAAGCATATTCCAAAAGAAGTGCATCAGAGTAGAACCTTTTCACCTGGTGTCTCAGCTTCAAACAACCCTAAAGAGCTAATTATACCCAACTTTGGAGCTATCCATAAGGAACCAAACCATTGTCACCATCAAGTGAATCACTGTCATTGTGACAGTCCTGATAGTTGGGGTCAGAGGGCTATCCTGTCAGGTGGTGGAACTTGCTGCCTCCCTCTTGAGTGTGATTCTACTCCCAAAGTAAAATTCTCTGTAGTACATGAAGACAAAGAGAGCAAAAGCTTGGCTCAAGTAGCACCACAAGTTGCTTTGCCATCTGAATTGAGTGTTACAGCAAGGAGAATACTGGCAGCTAAAGCTCTGGCAAATCTAAATGAGTTTGTAGAAAAGGAAGAAGTTAAAAAGAAGGTAGAAATGTGGCAGGTATTTATATTTCACTTAATTGTGTGTGAGAGGGCAATATAATGGATTTTACTAAATTTGTTACAGAAATTTAAAGATATGTATGTATAACACTTAAATTTTTTAAACAGTTTTATTATTTTGTAATTATATAACAAAATTACCAGTTCTAGTAATTTTTAAGTATACCATTCATTGATGTTAAGTGTATTCTCTTATGTTACATTAGCATCCCTGATATTTGTTGCCAGATCTTTTTTATCCTCTCAACAAAAAGTCTAAACCCATTTAACAACAGTTCTTCATTTCCCCTCAGCCTCAGCAATACTCTAGTTCTATTAGCTGTCTATGATTTTGCTTATTTTAGATACCTTATGTAAGTGGTATAATAGAATATTTGTCCTTTTGTGTTTGGCTAATTCTGTCTTCAAGTTTCATTCCTTTTTCATAATATTGTATAATATTACCTTAAAATGCTAATAATATTTACTATACTTATAGTATTTACTACACTAATAACACTGAGAATGGGTTTTTTTTGGTTTTTTTAAATTTTTTGTTATTAAATTTTTTTAATTTTAATGAATATTTACAGAGATTTGGGGTTTTCATTCATTCATTGTTGCACTATAACACTGAGAATGTTAATAATACTGTATAATATGTACATCATATGAAACATTTTGTTTATTTGTTGAGGGATACTTGGGTTGTTTCTGCCCTTTGGCTATTGTCAACAGTCCCACAGTGAGCACAGTCCCTGTTTCAATTCTTTTGAGTATGAGTATGTGCCTAAGAGTGGAGCTGTTGGCTCATGTGGTAATTCTGTTTACCATGTTAAGAAAGCAACAATTTCCACCACTCACTCACTGATTTCTGTTCTGTCAGAACCAACTCACAGCTGACCCAGAGGGTTTTCAGAGTCGAAATCAAGTGGGAGAGATTGCCCATCATTCTCCCTTGGAGATGCTGGTGCATTTGGAACTTCCAGTTTTCTGATTTCTCCACAACCTTACCAACTTTTGTTATTTTGTGAATTTGTTTTGGTTCTTTGTGAGGTTTGTATTGTTGTTGTTGTTATTTTAATATATAATAGATTTCCCACTGTGTATGATGCAGGATTTCTGATTTTTAACTTCCATTTCCCTAGTATCTAACAAAGTGTGACAGTGGTTAAGTGCTCAACTGCTGACTGAAAGATTGGCTAGAAAAAAAGACCAGGTTTCATTCATTGTTGCATTGAAATGATAATTAATAAATAATTTTTTTAAAAAGACCAGGTGACTCCCTTCTATAAAGATTCTAGCCAAGGAAACCCTATAGGCAGTTGTTATCTGTTACATGAGGTTATCAGTCAGAAATTACTTGACTGCATTCAGTTGTTGTTGTTGTGTGCTGTTGAGTTGGAACTGACCTATGAGCTGACCCTCTAGTGGGTTTTTAGAAGCTGTAAATTGCACAGGTGTTCACTCAGAGCTCACTCAGCAGCAACAATGAATAATGGCCATGAACACCTTTTCATGTTTTAGTTGGTCATTTTTATAACTTCTTTAGAGAAATAGCTATTTAATTCCTTTGCCCATTTTTTAATTTGATGGGTTTTTAATGTCCTTATGTTGTTATGTGTCAGAGAGTTGGACAATGACTAGGGAGGATAGAAGGAGAACTGATGACCTTGAGCTGTGGTGCTGGAGAAGAGTATTCAATGTACCATGGACTGCTAAGAAAACATCTAAGGTTCATCATGGAGAGGGTTAAACCGGGCAGCTCCTTAGAGGCAAGGATTCTGAGGCCTCGTCTGACATACTTTGGACACGTTGCAAGGAGGGACAGGTACATCATGCTTGGGAGGGTGGAGGGACAGAGCAGAAGAGGAAGGCCCTCTATGAGGTGGATTGATTCAGTGACTGAGGTAAGCGGGATGGGTATATCGGAGACAGTGCGAGTGGCACAAGACAGAGCAGAGTTTCGGGCTGTTGTACATAGGGTCGCTATAAGTCGCAAGCCACTCAACGGCACATAGCAGCAACAACAAAAAGTTGAGAGAATTATATGTATATTACATTTTGGATATTAATCTCTTACCAGATTGGCAGTTTAAAAATATTGTCTTACATTTTCTGAATTATCTTTTCACTTTTTTTTTATAGTGTCCCTATCAAGATGTTTTCGGTTTGATGAAATCTAGTTTTTGTATTTGGACTGTTGATTCATTTTTAGAGGTTTTTTAAACATGTGGTCTAGGATAAGTGTCTAGATCATTCTTTTGCATGTGGATACTCACTCTTACCAGTATCATTTGTTGACATTTCTGTTCGTTTTCAATTGAATCATTTCAACACTATTGTCAAAAATCAATAGACCATGTATATAAAGTTGTATTTTTGAGCTGTATATTCTGTTCTAGTGATTTATATGTCCAACGTTGTGCTAGTACCACATTGTTTTAATTAATTACTAGAGCTTTGTACTACAGTTTGAAAGAGGAAAGTGTGGGTCTTCCATCTTTGTTCTTTTTGAATATTTTCATTATTTGTGCCCAGTCTCAGTTACATATGAATTTTAATATTTTGGGGTTTTTATTTTTATATGAGGGAAAGTTTACAAATCCTGTTTTTTAATCATTTATTTATGTATATTTAATAACATTGTTGTTACGTGCCATCAAGTCAACCACAGCTCTTATCAATCCTGTATCCTGTGCCATCCTCATGATTTCTGATAAGCATACTCTTAACAGTCGCTATGTCTTTCTTATTGGAAATCTTCCTCTCTTCTTTGACCCTTCACCTTTCCCAGCATGATGTCCTTTTCCAAGCCTGAACCACTCCTGACAACATGTCCAAAGTATGTGAGACCAAGTTTCACAATTCTTGCCTCTAAGAAACACCCTGGCTGCACTTTCTCCAAGATATATTTGTTGGGTTTTTTTTTTTTTGGTAGTCCATGAAATATTTGGGACTCTTCTTCATCATCACAGTTCAAAAGCATCCTGTCATCCTTATTCACTGTCCAACTTGCAGGTGCATATGAAGTAATTGAAAAGACCATGGCTTGAATCAGGCACACCTTCATCTTTAAATTGATATCCTTGCTCATTAACACTTAGGAGCAATCCTTGACAGCAGGTTTTCCAAATACAACACATCTTTTGATTTCTTAACTGCACTATGTGTATTTATTATAGATCCAAATAAAATTAAATCCTTGACAACTTCAGTATTATGTCTGTCTTCCTTGATGTTTCTGTTGGTCCAATTTTAAAAAATATTTATTTATTTGATATGGAAAGTTGTAGTCTGATCTTCTACAAGTGTTTTAAGTCATCTTCACCTTCAGTTTGTAATGATTACCATCTTCTTGGTGGATGAATTTTTATATAAAAATATAGTGTTCTTTCACTCTCATAATATATTTTACCATAAAATCTGTCTTATCTGATAACATAGCCACCCCTGCTTTCTTTTGAATCCTGTCTGTGTTGATTATCTTTTGCTTTCCTTTTACTTTTAATCTCTGTGTCTTTATAAATAAGGAGACTCTCTTACAGTAGATGGGTCACTTTTTGTTTGTTTAATAAATTCACATTGGAAGTCATTACTGATAGGAAAGGATTTATTTTCACTATTTTATAATTTATTTTCTGTATGCCTTAGAAATATTTCATTCTTTAGTTTATCATTTTGTGCCTTTTATGTATTAAGTTGAATTTTAGTAAGTGACTAAAAATATTTAGAGAAAGTTAACATAAGATTATTAAAATCTTAAATTTATTAAAACCTTGGCTGAATAATACCAACTTTGTTCTTGTTTGATATCATCGAGTCAGCTCTTAGTAGCGTTCCAAACAAGACATCAAAACTTTGCCAGATCCTATCACATCCTCTTAGCTCTGCTGTGTTAAGCTTATTGTTGCAGTCACTGTGTAAGTCTTTCTCATGCCAGGTACTCCTCTGTTTCTGAGACCCTTCACTTTTCAAGCATGATGCCCTTTCCCAAGAACTGGCTCTTCTGATAATATGTCCAAAGTATGTGGGATACCTACAGTTTTTCCTTCTAAGGAACAGTACAACTTTTCTTCTTTCAAAATAGGTTTGTTTCTTCTTTTGTCAGTCTATAATGTATTCATTCTTTACCACTATCGCAATTCAAAAGTATCAGTTCTTTGGTCCTCTCATTGGTTGTTCAGCTTTGATGTGCATACGAAGCAACTGAAATTACCACAGGTTGGTTCAAGTGCCTTAAAGTAGCATCCTTGCTCTTAAAAGAAGTCTTCTTTAAAGAATTCTTCTATATAGCACATTTGTCTGTTGCATTAGATTGTTTGATTTATTGACTTCCATTTTTTGCTTCTTTGGGTATTGATTGTGGATCCCAGTAAAATTAAATTCTTAACAATTTCATTCTGGCGAGTTCTGGTAGCCTAGTGACAAGAAGCTGCATTGCAATCCCAAAGGTGAGCAGTTTGAATCCTCCAGATGCTCTGCTAGAGAAGGAGGGGCAATCTCCTCCTGTACCAGTCAGATACAATTTAACGGTACACACACACAAAAAATACTTAAAAAAATTAATTTAAAAAATCATTATTTTCTCCATTTTTCACTACAATTAAAACATTTATGAAAATTTTTATTTTCTTAATGTTAAAGTCTAATTCATACTGATAGCTCTATTCCTCCATCTGCATCAATAAATCAATCCTCTTCACTTTTAGCAAGCAAGATTGTATCATCTGCATATCAGATTGTTGGTGAGTATTCCTACAGTCCTGATGCCCATTATTCTTCATATAGTTCAGCTTCTCAAATTATTTGCTCAGCATCAGACAGATAGAATAGGTATGGTGAAAGGATATAAGCATGATAGGTACCTTTTCTGTTTGTCTCCTTCTTGATCCATGTACACATTCCACATAAGTACAATTAAATATTCTAGAATTCCCATTCTTGTCTATGCTGTGAATTATCTGGATGTTTTTCATAGCCAAATGCCTTTACATAGCCAATAACACACAAGTAAACATCTTTCTAGTAATCTGTGTTTTCAGCTAAGATGCATCTGACATTAGGAATATCTTTTGTAACATAGCCTCTGAATACAGCTTAATTTCTGGAAGTTATCTGTTGATATACTAGTCCATCCATTTTGAATAATCAGCAAGATTTACTTGCATGTGATATTGGTGATATTATTCGATAATTTTCCACATTATGTTGGTTCACCTTTTTGTTTTGAATGGGCACAAATATGGATCACTTTTAATTGGCTGGCCCAGGTAGCTGTCATCCCAATTATTTGGCATACACAAGAACATACAGGGTGTTATCTGCTGAAAC
Source organism: Elephantulus edwardii (assembly GCF_000299155.1). Lineage (NCBI taxonomy): Eukaryota > Metazoa > Chordata > Mammalia > Macroscelidea > Macroscelididae > Elephantulus > Elephantulus edwardii. Next base: position 1,035,783 of record NW_006400179.1, on the reverse strand, counting down.
ACCTTCATTGATATTCTATGCGTTCTTGAGATTTATTTATTTTTTTTTTTTGTCAATGCCTTCTTTGTAGCTTGGACTTCTTCCTCTAGTACCATTGGTCCTTGATGACATGTTGCTTCTTGAAATGGTTCAAGATCAACTAATTATATTTGGCACAGTGATTCTGTATCTTCATTCCATCTTCTTTTGAGGCTTCCTTAATCATTCATTTTGCCCAAGGAGTCCTTCAGTGAGTCACTTTCAGTTGGAAAAGAGACAAAGAGAGAGTATCGTGTTATATATATTTACTAGACAAGTACTCTTAAATCATCTGTATTCTTTTTTGCTCTGAATGAGCATATATAGGGGGGAAAACAGGGCCTGTGCACAAAGTTATCAGAAATACATAAAATGCACAGTAAAGATAGGAATTTGGGAGTCTTAAGTCAGTAGGGTCTTGACTTGTTAGCCTGTGATCCGATATAAATTATTTTACTTTTCTGTATTAGATCATTAGTACAAACTGCACTAAAAAAATTTTAACAAGGCTGCTATTTTCAAATAAATGACAAATGAAGTGTGTAACCTCACAGAAACACACTAATTTGCTTGTACTTTTTTATCTACTATTTTACCTCATTGTAATATATATTTGTTTTGTTCTCCAGGAGCCAAAGAAATGATGAATTTTTCTTTTTGTTTGGTTTCTGAACAAAGTTGGGAACTTCATTAACTCAGCACATTCCCTGCTTCTAGGAGCTTTTTTTTTTACATAAAATTTTATTTTAATTGTGATTTTAATGAACTTTTACAGAGAAGTTAGATTTTCATTCATTCATTGTGACATGTTTTACCCCCTCACCTTCCTTTCCCCCTCCCTTAGTTCACTTTTTTAAAAAATAGTCATTCCTTGTTGCACAATTAATGGAACTCGTGAGTTGGGAGGAGGAAATTCACCGCAGGGAAACCGAGACTTAGGGATTTCAGTATCTTAACCCAAGTATACCACATCCCAGTGCTGAACTGGAATAGGATCCCAAGTGCATGTCTTCAATGACTGAGCCTCTTCACTCTTTCCTACATGTTAAATATCAGCCAAATGCTATAATTCTTTCTTCCTTTCTTTCACTATTGTCTTCCTTTTTAGAAAGAACTAAATTCACGAGATGCAGCTTGGGAAAAAATACGTGGTGAACGAGATCCTTTCATCCTCAGCAGTTTGATGTGGTCTTGGGTGGAACAACTGAAGGAACCTGTAATAACCAAAAAAGATGTGGACATGTTGGTTGACAGACACACAGATGCCGCTGAAGCACTGTTTTTGTTAGAAAAGGTAAAGTAACTGTTAAACTAATGATTGCATTTCACTGAGCCCTTCAACATGAGTTTCACATATTGACATGAAATCCCGCATAAAAGGGGAATTCATACTGCTTTTCTGGGTCTACTTTATGAGTTTTCCCAAGAAAAATGAAAGCACTCAGTAAGATAGGAAATACAGGAGTAAGAAGGGAAAGTATTGACTCTTAATACCCAAGAGAACCATTTTCACATTTCTTTCAGTTTTATTACTTCATACATATTTTAACATATTAAATGTCACTTTAAAATACAACTTTAGAGTTCATTTTTGTTTAAAATAATAATGGATATTCTTCATCTATGAGTTTTTAATAAATATTAACTCTTAATGAGTATATAGTGTCCAATGTAGGAATATGCCATAATTAATCATATTTATTTTCAGTATTGGATATTTGTTTCTATTTATGAGCATGCAAATGTGGAAAACACTTAAGGTAGTTTTCAATAGGCATGCATTAATGTTTTTCATAAAAGGATGTATGTATATGTGTGTACACATGTATATATGTATATAGAGTTTGTAGAGTTATAAAATATCTCTTGTTGTTGTTGTTATGTGCCGTCGAGTCGCTTGTAACTCATAGCGACACCATGTACAACAGCCCTAAACTCAGCTCTGCCCTGTGCCAGTTGCACTGTCTTCGATACACCCATCCTGATTACCCCAGTCACTGAATCAATCCACCTCACAGACAGCCTTCCCCTCCCGTGCTGTCCCTCCACCCTCCCAAGCATGATGTCCCTCTCCAAGGACCGGTCCCTTCTTACAACATGTCCAAAGTATGTCAGACGAAGTCTCAAAATCTTTGCCTCCAAGGAGCCACCCGGTTTAACCCTCTCCATGATGAAACTTAAATGTTTTCTTAGCAGTCCGTGGTACATTCCATACTCTTCTTCAGCGCCACAGCACAAGGTCATCAATTCTCCTTCTATCCTCCCTAGTCATTGTCCAACTCTCTGACTCATAACAAGTGATTGCAAAGACTATGGCCTGTATCAGACGCACCTTAGTTTCCAGAGAGAGACCATTGCTCTTCAGTACTTTGGAGAGGAAAAAATAATAAGCTTGTCATGGAGTATATTGTTGTTGTTAGGTACCTTCAAGTCAACTGTGACTCATAGTGACCCTACAAACAATAGATCAGAATCTTGCCCTGTGCCTGTGCCATCCTCACGATTGCATCTGCCATGCCTGAGCTCATTGTTACAGTCACTATGTCAATCCATCTTCTTCTCTTTCTCTGACCTTTCTAAGTATGGAAGGAGTAGCTGTTCTTGACAACATGTCTAAAGGATGTGAGATGCAGTTTCACCATCCTTGCCTCTAAGGAGCACCCTAGTTGCACTTCCTCCAAGAAAGACTAGTTTGTTCTTTTGCCAGTCCATGGGATACTCGGTACTCCAACAACACCACAATTCAAAGGTATCAATCTGTCTTTGGTCTCCCTTATTTACCCATTCACCACCTACCCCTATCCACTAACTGAAATTTGGTTTCATGATGATAGGTATAGAATTCTTTCTCTTTATGTTCACTCACCTGCTCACTTGGTGCTGTTCAGTCATTTCCAACTCATAGCAATCCTCCTTTGGGTTTCTGAGGCTGTAAATCTTAATGGGAAGAGACTGCCTATCTTTCTCCAGAGAAGAAAAATAGTGGATTTGAACCACTTAAGATTTGTGGCATTTTGGCTAGGAAGGCAGTAAGCTATGGACTATGCCATCAGGCCTCCTTATTTTCATATATTGTTTTATGTATTCTTGTTACTCTTAAATCAGAACGAACTCATGGCTGACATGCCAGAGGGTTTTTAGAGGCATTAAATCGCATGGGGTTAGATTGTCCATGGTTCTTCTGTGGAGCAGCTGGTTGATTCAAATCACATGTCTATTTATTGAGAAATAATAAATGTTTTCATTAAAAATTTACTCTTTTTAATTCATGAAAATTTTTACTATTGTGAGGTACTGCTGAGTCGACTACAATTCATAGCGACCCAATGAACAAAAGATCTGAACATAGCCCTATCCTGGGCCGTCCTTATTATCTCTGATATACTCAAGCCCATTGTTTAAGTCACTGTGTTTATCCTACTTCTTAAGGGTCTTCCTCTCTTTTGCTGATCGTCCATCTTTCCAAGCAGATGTCACTTTCCAAGAACTGGTCCTTCTTTATTATTTTTTAAATTATTTTTATTTTCTAATTTTTGCTTACAAAATTCATTTACACTGTGTTTCATTTCTATACATTGTGTTTCATTTGCTCATTTGCATACATTGTGTTTTACAAAATTAATCAACATTGATCCATATGCTCCATTACCCCACCTTTTCAGGTTCATACTGGATCTTTCTTGATTTGTTCACCCCCTCCCCCTGTCCACCAAACATCTACAACCCTGTGATTTTTTGCCCTCTCAATGAAATGTGCGAGGAGCTAGAGTCAGAAAATCAAAAGGGCAGAACTCGTTCAGCATTTCTTAAGCTCAAGGAACTGAAGAACAAATTCAAACCTTGAGTTGCTATAATCAAGGATGCTTTAGGCATCTGCTTAGGCAGAATGTTAAATGATCCAGGAAGTCATTGTATCGAAAGGAATTGGCAGATACAGATGAATTTAATGAAATAACATTTGAGCAAGAGCCTATGGTGATGAAGGAAGAAGTTCAAGCTGCTTTGAAGGAAATAGCAAAAAATAAGGCCCCTGGAATAGACAGTATACCAATTGACATGTTTCAGCTAACAGATGCTGCCCTGGATGTGCTCACCAAGTTGTGCCAAGAAATCTGGAGAACAACCACTTGGCCAGCTGACTGGAAGAGATCTATATTTGTTCCCATCCCAAAGAAGGGTGACCCAATTAAGTGTGGAAACTACAGAAGAATATCATTGATTTCACATGCAAGCAAGATTCTACTGAAGATTATCCAAAAACAACTGGAACAGTACATCAACAGAGAACTGCCAGAAGTCCAGGCTGAGTTTAGAAGGGGTCATGGTACTAGGGATATTGTAGCTGATGTTAGATG
>NW_006400179.1:1028936-1030481 GCF_000299155.1 Elephantulus edwardii | reverse complement strand
CTTGGAGAGGGAAATCATGCTTGGTAGGGTAGAGGGACAGCGCAGGAGGGGAAGACCCTCTATGAGGTGGATTGATTCAGTGACTGGGGTAATAGGGATGGGTGTGTCAGAGGCAATGCGATTGCCACAGGATAGAGCAGGGTTTAGGGCTGTTGTACATAGGGTTGCTATGAGTTGCAAACGACTTGATGGCACATAACAACAAACCCTGAGTTACCCTCCTGCCACCCTTTGCCCCTTTGACTTTTGTACACATCTTACTAGGAATCCTTCTATTTTTACAATAATAGTCTTACGCAGTAATTGTCTTTATAAGACTAAATTCACTCAACAAAATGCTCTCCAGCTTCTCCCATGTTATACATTATTTTTCAAAACCATTCCTTCTCAGTGCTGCATAGTATTTCATCATTTGATTGTACAACAGTTTCTGAATCCATTCATTTAGTGATGGACATTTGGGCTGTTTCCATCTTCTTGCTCTTATGAATAATGCTACTGTGAACATCAGTGAACCGATTATGATTTGTCTCAGTTTTCATTCTCTCAGAGTATATTCCTAGCAGTGGAATAGCTGGGTCATATGGAATGACTGTGTTCAGCTTTATGAGGAAATGCCAAACTGCCTGCCAACGTGGTTGTACCATTTTACATCCTACCAACAGTGTACGAGAGTTCCAATCTCTCCAAATCCTCTCCAACATTTATTGCTTACTGTCCTGTTAAACTCTGCCACTGCTGCTTGGGTGAGATGGTATCTCATTGTGGTTTCGATTTGCATCTCTCTTATTGCCGGTGATTTGGAGCCTTTCTTCATGTGTCTGTTGGTGATCTAACTGTCTTCATCTGTGAAAAGTTTTTCCATATCTTTTGCCCATTTTGTAATTGGGTGTCAGTCTTTTACTTATGGACGCCCAAGAGTATTCTGTAAACTTTTACTTTGAGATTCTTGTCTGAGATGGTATTGCTAAATATTTATTCCATTTGGTTGGTTTTCTTTTCACCCTATTGGAAAAAGGTTTTGATGCACATAGGGTCTTAATCTTTAGGCGGTCCCATTAATTGGTGCTATATTCTTCTGGTTATACATTTCTGGTTGTATTTGCCAGTCTCTTTACACAATAAGTTAGGCCTTCTAAGTTTGGTCCCATTTTCTCTCGTGTGATCTTTATGGTTTGAGACTTTACTCCACATCTCTGATCCACCTTGAGTTGATTTTCACGTATGGTGTGAGAAATGGATCCTTCTTCACCTTTCTTCTATTTGCAGATTTCTTCTATCTCCAGTTTTCCTAACACCATTTGTTAATTCTCCATTTGATCTGCTTTGTTTCCATGTCAGATACCAGCTGGCTGTAGGTTGTTGTTGTTGTTGTTATGTGCCATCAAGTTGTTTGCGACTCATAGCAACCCTATGTACAACAGCCCTAAACCCTGCTCTATCCTGTGCCAATCACACTGCCTCTGACACACCCATCCCGATTACCCCAGTCACTGAATCAATCCATGTCAGAGAGGGTCTTGCCCTCCTGCGCCGTCCCTCCAC
>NW_006400179.1:1018563-1027159 GCF_000299155.1 Elephantulus edwardii | reverse complement strand
CTCTGCAGCAGGTGCTTCAGGTCCTCCTCAGTTTCAGCAAGCAGGGTTGTGTCATCTGCATAACGCAGATTGTTGATAGATCATCCACCAATCCCGACCCCACATTTTTCCTCATAGAGTCCAGCCTCCCAGATAATGTATTCTGCATACAGGTTGAAAAGGTATGAAGATAGGATGCATCCCTGGCGTACGCCCTTCCCAATTTTGAACTACTCATATTGAAGTTCAAGCTGAAGTTGACAAAAATTAAACCAAATCCAAGGCAACCAAAATATGACTTTGAGTCTATCCCACCTGAATTTCAGAACGATCTCAGGAACAGGTTTGAGGGCTTGAACACTAATGAGCGAAGACCACACGAGTTGTGGGAGGATATCAACGGTATCATCCAGGAAGAGTGCAAGTGGTCATTTCAAAGACAGAATAGGAAGCGAAAACCAAAATGGATATCAGAAGAGACTCTGAAAATTGCACTGAAGCGCAGAGAAGTCAAAGCACAAGGAAGAATGCAAGATACTAAAGATTTGAATAGAAGATTTCAAAAGGCAGCACGGGATGACAAAGCAAAACATTACAATGAAATGTGCAAAGAGTTGGAGTCAGAAAATCAAAAGGGCTGAACTCACTCAGCATCCCTTAAGCTCAAGGAACTGAAGAACAAATTCCAACCTCGAGTTGCTGTAATCAAGGATGCTTTTGGCAGAACATAAAATGATCCAGGAAGTATTAAAAGAAGATGGAAAGAATATACTGAATTACTGTATCGAAATGAATTAGCAGACACAGAAGAATTTCATGAAACAACATATGAGCAAGAGCCTATGGTGATGAAAGAAGCTGCTTTGAAGGAAATGGCAAAAAATAAGGCTCCAGGAATAGATGGTATACCAATTGACATATTTCAGCTAATAGATGTTGCCCTGGACGTACTCACCAAGTTGTGCCAAGAAATGTCGAGAATAACCACTTGGCCAACTGACTGGAAGAGATCTATATTTGTTCCCATACCAAATAAAGGTGACCCAACAGAGTGTGGAAACTATAGAACAAGCTCATTGATTTCACATGCAAGTAAGATTCTACTGAAGATTATCCAAAAATGACTGGAACAGCACATCAGCAGAGAACTGCCAGAAGTCCAGGCTGGGTTTAGAAGGGGTCGTGGTACTAGGGATATTGTAGCTGATGTTAGATGGATCTTAGCTGAAAGCAGAGAATACCAGAGGAATGTCTATCTGTTTTTTATTGACTATGCAAAGGCGTTTGACTGTGTGGACCATAACAAACTGTGGCTGACTCTGAGAAGAATGGGAATCCCAGAACACTTGATCGTTCTAACGTGAAACCTCTACTTGGACCAGGAGGTCAGAACAGAGCAAGGGAACACTGCATGGTTCAAAATTGGGAAGGGTGTACGCCAGGGATGCATCTTACCTCTAAACCCAGGTAGATGGGCTAATTTCTGGGTTCATGTTTCTGTTCCATTGGTCTATGTGTCTATCATTGTACCACCATACTATTTTGGTTAGTACAGTTGAATAGTAGATTTTGAGATCAGAGAGTGCTATACTTTCCACTTAAGTCTTGTTTTTCAGAAGTGCTTTGTTTATTTGAGATCTCTTTCCTCTAAGATAAACCTGCCAATCACCCTTTCTCTCTCTTTGGAAAATGAATTTGAGCTACCACACAAACAGATATGTGTACTCCAATGTTTATTGCTAAATTTTTCATGATAACAACGAGATGGAACAAAGTCAAGTGCCCATCAACAAATAAATGAATAAAAAAGCTATTTTGTATGCACATAATGGAATACTATACAGCACTGAAAACTACAAACTAATAAAAATTACACAACATGGGTGACCCTGGAGGACATAATGATTAGTGAAATATCTCAATCACAAAAGGACAAAGGCTGCATAACACTACTGTTATAAAACAGGATTGGCATGGAGGGTGTGGAGAAACTAAGAAAAGAGAAGATAATAATGAACACTGCATTGAAACAGATAAAGCAAAGAACTGTTTAAAAGGAATGTATGATTACTATGACAACAGTCCAGAATAAGAGGTACATAGCAAAGTGGACTGGGGGGGGGGGTGGAGAAAATTATGCAACAATGAACTAATTTTTTTTTTACGTGAACTGGAGGGGTAGGGAGGAAAATGTGTATCAGTAAGTGAATGAAAATCCAACCTTTTGTAAAGTTTATTAAAATCACAATAAAAAAATTTAATTTAGTATCAGCACTGGAGATTGCATTAAACATGTAGGTTGCTTTTGGTAGGATTGTCAGTTTTTACTATATTCAGTCTTCGTATCCATGAACAGGGAACATTTTTCCATTTATTATATCTCTTAACTGTTTCTCACAGGAGTGTTTTATAGTTCTCTTTGTAAAGGTCTTTTGTGTCTCTAGAAAGGTTTACTCTATGTATCTCAGTGTCAGTCTAGATAGTAAGGTGCACCTAATCCAGGCCATGGTCTTTGCAGTTACTTCTATGCATCAGAGAGCTGGACAGTGACTAAGGATGACAGAAGAATCAATGCTTTTGAGCTGTGGTGCTGAACAAGAGTCTTGAACATGCTATGGACCACCAAGAAAACAAGTAAGTCTGTCTTGAAGAGAGTGAAACCAAGTTTCTCCTTGGAGACTAGAATTCTGAAGCTCCGTCTCACATACTTTGGGCACCTGGCCAGAAGAGACCAGTCCATGAAGAAAGACATCATGTTCAGAAGGATGGAGGGACAGCACAGGAGAGGAAGACCCAAGAAGAGATATACTGATACAGTAACTGGGGCAATGGAGGGTGGTGTGTCAAAATCAGTGAGACTGGCACAGGACAGGTTCAGAGCTGCTGTACATAGTGTTGTTATGAGTCTCAGGCAAGTCAACAGCACATAACAACAACGATGGCAAATAGTATTGCTTTCTTAAGTTTCCTTTTCTATGCCTCCTTTGTTACTATCAAGAAATCTAGCTAATTTTTTTTTTCTTGTATCCTGCCCCTCTAATAAATTTGTCTACTAGGTCTAAAAAGATTTGTGTGGAGTCCTTGAAGTATCCTGTCTACACTATCATACCATCTAAATATAGCAACAGTTTAACCACCTCTTTACCAATCTGGGTGCCTCGTATTTCCTTATCTTCTTGTATTACCTTAGCAAGTACCTCCATTACAATACTGAATAGGAGTGGTAAGAGTGGGCATCTTTGTCTGGTCCCTGTTCACAAGGAGACTGCTTTTAGTCTTTCTCCACTGAGAATGATACTGGCTCTTGGTTTTGTTTATATACCTTTCACTATGTTGAGAAGCACAATTACGTGTTCTGGGATTCCCATTCTTCTCAAAGTTAGCCGTAATTTGTTGTGATTTACACAGTCAAATGTCTTTCCATAGTCAATGAAACATTCTTCTGCTACTCTCTATTTTCAGCCAAAGATCTGTCTTAATATCCTTAGTGCCATGGTCTTTTCTAAACCCAGCTTGCACACCTCAGATTTCTCTGGTAGTGTACAGCTTGAGTTGTTTTTGGATAATCTTCAGTAGGATCTTTTTTGTGTGTGATATTAGTGGTATTGTTCAATAATTTCCATATCCTGTCTTGTCACCTTTTTCTGGAATGGAAATATAGATCTCTTCAAGTCATTTGGCCAGGTAGTTGTCTAACAGACTTCTTGGCATAACCTGATGATATGTCGGTTGGTATTCCATCAATTCCTGGGCATTTGTTTTTTGCCAGTTCCTTCAAAGCAGCTTGACTTTCATCCATCATCACCAGTGCCTCTTGATCATATGTTGATTCATGAAATTCTTCTGTTTCAGCAATTTATTTTTGGTATAGTGCCTCTGTGTACTCCTTCCATTAACTTTTGATGCTTCATGGGTCATTCAACATTCTGCCTCAGCTTCCTTAAAACTGTTGTAACTCAAAGCTTAAACTTGGTCTCCAGTTCCTTCAACTTAAAAAATTATTTTCCAACTCTAACCCTGCACAATTTATAATACTTAGCTTTGTTTTCCTGAGCTGCCTTTTCTGAGATTTTTCTTTTCAGCTCCTTAACTTTTATTTTGGCTTCTCAGCGCTCTAGTGCAATACTCAGAGTTTTCTGACATCCATCTTGGTCTTTTCTTCCTCCTCTGTCTTTGTAATGACTTTTTGCATTCTTCATCTGGTCTTCTCTCATTAGTGTGAAAGGCTTCAAACCTGTTCCTGAGATGGTCTTTAAAGTCTAGTGGGATAGACTCAAGATCAAACTTTGGTTCTTATGGATTTGGTTTTTCTTTAGCTTCAGTTTAAACTTGTAAATTAGTAGTTGATTATATGTTCGACTTTCGGCACGTGGCCTAGTTTTTACAGGTGATCATGAGCTTCTCCTGTGATTTTTTTTTCTGCAGATGTAGTCAGTCTGATTCTTATGTAGAACATCAGGTGACCAGGAAGCAATAGTCAGACCAGAGTAGGGAAACACTGCATGGTTCAGGATCAGGAAAGGTGTGTGTCAAGGATGTACCATATGTCTATATCTTTTCACTCTCATATGCAGAACAGACCATCCGAGAGGCTGGACTTTATGAGGAGGAATGTGGCTTCAGTATTGGAGGAAGTCTTATCAACAACCTGCTATGCAGATGACACAAGCTTGCCTGATGGATTGAAATTCAACATCAAGAAAACAAAGATTCTCACCACTGGGCCAGTTGGCAGCTTCATCATAGATGGAGAAGAGATTGAGATTATTAACAACTTTAGCTTGCTTGGTTCCACAATCAACACTCTTAGAAATAGCAGCCAGTAAAAGAGAAGATGAATTGAATTAGGAAATTTTGCTGTTAGGGACCTCTCTAGAGTAATGAAGAGCAACAGTTTCAGTCTTGAGACTAAGGTGTGCCTGACCAGGACATGGTCTTTGCAACTCCTTGCTGTGCATCAGAGAGCTGGACAATAACTAAGGATTATAGTAAAAGGATTGATGCCTTTGAGTTGTGGTGCTGGAGAAGAATGAATATACTGTTGACCGCTGGGGGTGAAAAGCAGATCAGTCCTAGAGAGGGTTAAATCAAGCTGCTTCTTGGAAGCAAGGATTTTGAAACTCCATCTCCTACACTTTGTGTATATAGCAGGAGGGACCAGTCCTTGGAGAAGGACATCATATTTGGAAGGGTGGAGGGACAATACAGGAGAGGATGTGATAACCTAGGATAAGATGGATTGACTCAGTGACTGGAGAAATGGATTAGGTGTGTTGGAGACGATGAGACTGGCTCAGGATAGGGCAGCATTCAGAGCTAATGTACATAAGATCTCTATGAGTCAAGGCAAGTTGATGGCAAATAACAATATGTTGAGGAAATTCCCTTTTATTCTATTTTGCTGAGTGTTTTTATTAGGAGGGCATGTTGAATTTTGTCAAAGGCCATTTCTGCATCCATTGATAGGTTCATATGGTTCTTGTTATTGTGATTAATTATGTTAACTTTTTTTTTTATCTTAAACCATCCTTACATACCTTTCATAAATCCCCCTTGGTCACGATGAATTTTTTTTTTTTATGTGCTATTGGATTTTTTTGGGCTATGATTTCTTTAAACATTTTTGCACCTATATTCGTGAAAAATATTGGTCCATAGTTTTCTTTTTGGTGATATCTTTGCCTTGTTTGAGTATTAAGAATTATGCTTGCATACTCTGGTTTCTCTTCAGATTGTATAAATCTTTCGCCTTTTACTAAAGAATTATGCTTGCATCATAGAATAACTTTGAAAGTGGTCTTTCTTATTCTATTTTTTTAAATATTTGTTGTTGTTATTATGTGCCATCGACTTACTTGCGACTCATAGCAACCCTATGTACAAAAGCACTAAACTGCTCTATCCTGTGCCAATCACACTGTTTCTGACACACCCATACCGATTACCCCAGTCATTCAATCAGTCTACCTCATAGAGGGTCTTCCCCTCCTGCGCTGTCCCTCCACCCTCCCAAGCATGATGTCCCTCTCCAAGGATCAGCCTCTCCTTACAACATGTCCAAAGTATGTTAGACGAAGCCTCAGAATCCTTGCCTCCAAGGAGCCGCCTGGTCTAACCCTTACAAGTATGAATCTTTGTTTTCTTAGCAGTCCATGGTACATTCAATACTCCTCTCCAGGACCACAGCTCAAAGGCATTAATTCTCATTCTATCCTCCTTAGTCATTGACCAACTCTCTGATGCATAACAAGTGATTGTAAAGACCATGGCCTGTATCAGACGCAGCTTAGTCTCCAGAGAGACACCATTGCTCTTCAGAACTTTGGAGAGGTCCCTAGCAGCAGACTTTCCCATGGCAATGTGCCTTTTAATTTCCTGGCTACTGGTGCCAAGAGTGTTGACTGTGGAGCCAAGCAAACTAAAGCTGTGAACAGTCTCCGTCTCTTCACCATCTATGCTGATGCTGACAATTAATTGGTCCAATTGTGAGAATCTTTGTTTTCTTGACATTGAGCATCAATCCATATTGGAGGCTACAATCCTTGACCCTGTGCAACAAGTGCATGAGGTCTTCCTCGTTTCAGCAAGCAGGGTTGTATCATCTGCATAACGCAGATTTTTAATAGACCTTTCACCAATCTTGACCCCACCATTCTCCTCATAGAGCCCAGCCTCCTGGTTAATCTGTTCTGTATACAGGTTGAAAAGGTATGGAGACAGGACACATCCCTGGCCTACGCCCTTCCCAATTTTGAACCATGCAGTGTTTCCTTGCTCTGTTCTTGGTCCAAGTGTAGATTTTGCATTCCATGATCAAGTGTTCTGGGATTCCCATTCTTCTCAGAGTCAGCCACAGTTTGTTATGATCTACACAGTCAAACGCCTTTGCATAGTCAATGAAACAGAGATATACATTCCTCTGATATTCCTGCTTTCAGCTAAGATCCATCTGATATTCCTGCTTTCAGCTAAGATCCATCTAACATCAGCTACAATATCCCTAGTACCACGACCCCTTCTAAACCCAGCCTGGACTTCTGGCAGTTCTCTGCTGATGTGCTGTTCCAGTCGTTTTTGGATAATCTTCAGCAGAATCTGGCTTGCATGTGAAATCAATGATTGTTCTATAGTTTCCACACTCTATTGGGTCACCCTTCTTTGGGATGAGAACAAATATAGATCTCTTCCAGTCAATTGGCTAAGTGGTTCTCCAGATTTCTTGGCACAACCTGGTGAGAATGTCGAGGGCAGCATCTGTTAGCTTAAATATGTCAATTGATACATCATCTATTCCTGGGGCCTTATTTTTTTTTTTTTGCTATCTCCTTCAAAGCAGCCTGGACTTCTTCCTTCATCACCATAGGCTCTTGCTCATATGTTGTTTCATTAAATTCTTCTGTGTCTGCCAATTCTTTTTGATACAGTGACTCAGTGGATTCTTTTCATCTTCTTTTAATACTTAATGGATCATTTAATATTCTGCCTAAAGCATCCTTGATTATAACAACTCGAGGTTTGAATTTGTTCTTCAGTTCCTTGACCTTAAGAAATGCTAAGCAAGTTCAGCCCCTTTGATTTTCTGAGAATTAATCATAAATCTCTGAATATTTGGTAGAATTCAGCCATGAAGCCACCTGGCCCAGGAAGTCTTTTAGGGAGCAATTTTAATGGCCTGCTCCATATCTTTTATGATAGGTCTTTTCAAGGGTTCTACATTTTCATGTCAATACAGGTAGTGTATGAGTGTCACAGAATTTGTCCACTTCCACTTTCAAATTTATCAAACTATAGCTTCATAATCTGATATTACCGACTTAATTTCAACTGGTTCTGTGGTAATGTCACTTCTGTCCTTTCTTATTTGAGTTGTGTTCCTTTTCTTTTTTAAAAAAATGAATATTAATTTCAATGAAAATTTACAGAAACTTTGGATTTCCATTCATCCATTGTTGCACTCTTCTGCTCTCCCAACCCTCCCCCCTAGTATACTAACCTCCCCCTAGTAGTACCCTACTACCCTCTTGGAAAAGTAAAAGAAAAATTCTTTCCTTGTTCTACGACCCTACCCCCAGGTCCACACCACTACGCAGTCTTCTTCGCTCTGGACTCCTATCATGACCAAAATGCCTAATCACGTATCCCTTTTAAACAGTTTTCTCCCTCATTTGTTTCAATGCAGTATACATTATTGAACCCATCTTTCTCAGTCTCCCTGCAACCCTGATGTCAGTCCTGTTTTACAATAGTGGCACCATGCAATATTTGTCCTTTTGTGACTGGGATACTTCACTAAGCATAATGTCCTCCAGGGTCACCCAGTTTGACTATTACAAGAGTTCTTTGTTTTTCAATGCAGCATAGTTTTCCATTGTGTGAATACACCACAGCTTCTCTATCCATTCATTTGTTGATGGGCACTTAGGTTGTTTCCAACTCCTGGCTATTGTGAACAAAGCCGCAATAAACATGGATGTGCATATATCTGCTTGGATGTCAGTTATGGTCTCTTTGGGGGTCTATTCCCAGTAGTGGAATTGCTGGGTCAAATGGTATCTCTATTTGCAACTCTTTTTTATTATTATTAAATTTTATTAGATTTAATGAACATTTACAGGGA
>NW_006400179.1:1015840-1018428 GCF_000299155.1 Elephantulus edwardii | reverse complement strand
AATCTCCTTTGTCAGTGTGTCCTTTGCCATTCCCTATCACTCCTCCCTGAGAGAGACTTCACCCTGATTCATAAGGAAAAAGGGATGGCGTATTCTCTTAGCTACTTCCTGCTGTGTTCTGGGATTCCCATTCTTCTCAGAGTCAGCCACAGTTTGTTATGATCCACACAGTCAAACGCCTTTGCATAATCAATGAAACACAGATGAACATTCTTCTGGTATTCCCTGTTTTCAGCTAAGATCCATCTAACATCAGCTACAATATCCCTAGTAACAAGACCCATTCTAAACTCAGCCTGGACTTCTCTCTGCTGACGTGCTGTTGCAGTTGTTTTTTGGATAATCTTCAGTAAAATCTTGCTTGCATGTGAAATCAATGAGATTGTTCTATAGTTTCCACACTCTGTTGGGTCACTTTTCTTTGGTATGTGAACAAATATGGATATCTTCCAGTCAGTTGGCCAAGTGGTTGTTCTCCAGATTTCTTGGCACAACTTGGTATGTGTTTGGTTGTTTCTATTGTGTCTGCATAGGTTGTTGACAGTTTTATGTCTTTATGAAGTTATTGATTAATTGCAGACTTAAGGTGTTCCCTTTAGGACGGAGGACATGTTGATATGCCATGAGTCATTTCTGGGCCTGTGTTGGAGAGCTCCCCTTTCCTAAGGTACTTCTACCTCTCTTTTGACTGTAGAGCAGCCTTTCAGGAATCTCACCTGAATGCTCCCCATCTCTTATAAAGTTTGGAATTGTCCTTTGTGGTGCTAATGAGCATATCAGCCAGAGACCAGCTTCCCTGGACAGCCACTTACATTCACTCTTCAACTGGTCTTTTTTAGCATAACAAAAATATGTGAGACAAATTTTCTCCATCCTTACCTCTATGAATTACCATGGTTGCACCTTCTTCAAAATATATTTATTTGTTCTTTTGGCAGTCCATGAGATATTTAGTACTCTTCTCCAACATCACAACTCAAAAGCACTGATTCTTTTTCTGTCATCCTTATTCATTGTCCAACTTCCACACGCATAAGAAATAAATAAAAACACTATGATTTTACTCAGGTGCACCTTCATCTTTAAACTGACAACCTTGCTCCTTAGTACTTGAAGAGATCCTCCACAGCAGATTTTTCCCAATGCAATATGTGTTTTGATCCCTTGACTGCTGGTACCAAGGTGTTGATTGTTGATGCAAGGAAGATGATAGTTGCTTTGAGTTTATTTCCTAAGGTAATTTTCAAACAACCTGTTTGATTTTTATTTCTGTAAAAACCAGGGTCAGCACCAGACAATTCTTTGCATTTTACATTGCATAGTGAATCTGCAGACGATTCCTGTGGATGTGGAGGAAGCTTTCTTGACCCATGCCGTCAAAGCTTTCACTAAGGTGAGCAGTGCTCTTGCTTTCTCTTTCTAGATTCCATTGCACATCAGTGTCCTTAAAATAAAACTATTATGGTGATACAATGGCTATCCAAAAGATGGATGATTGACTACCTACCAGCTCCATGGGAGAAGAAAGATGTTAGGAAAAATTGAAATGTAGAGTTGGTTTTTTGAAGGAAAACATTGGAACAAAGAGCTTTTTATATAGGATAAGAAGGAAACAATTGGGTGGTGAGATAGTATGTCATGTGCTATTCAGAGCCAGAGAATGTTTTCCTGTTGAGCCTGTCCCACCTTGTATTAAACAAGTAAGTTATTTGGAATTTAATATTCAGCATTTGGTTCTGTGTCCTAGTTGGCAAATCTTAAGGAAAGAATAAAAAATGTTCTTTTTCATGAGTATCCTTTCAGCTTAGAGGAATCGTTCTTGGCTAAAGAACAAAACCAGGTATATGCAAAAGACAAAACCCTCCTCACTCTCAGTTTGTTAAATCTTATTCTCACTCATTTTGACTGAGTTGGAACCCACTCATAACTGAATCTCTACTGAGTATCTGAGACTGTAAATTGCACTGGATAGTTTCTCCTATGGAGCTACCAGGTTTGAGCCACCAGACAGGCTTTACCTTTGGGTTAGTAGCATAGGGCCCTATGTACTACTTCACCAGAACTCCAAATTTTCATGTAAAATGAAGAGGAACCCACCTTCTCTGTGACAAATATTGATGATATTACATACTGTCAAGTCAAAATCTACTCATAAAGGGGACCAGCCTGTTTGAAACACAGGAAGATGTGTGGATTCTTGAGTTTGTATTTGATGCCTGTTTGGACCTAGCCACAGATGGCTGAGGTTATGTTAACCAGACCCCAGCCAGATGAAGATGTTTCATTCTGAGAGCTAGTGTTAATTGCTGTAACCTGAAGTTTTGCTCTGGACTGGATCCTTGTTTATGGATTCAGATTCAACTGTAACAGAAGATGCTTAAGAGAAAAAGACATGCTTTTTTCCTCAAGGTACTGGTTTGATAGGCCTGGGCAAATTAAAAATTGGCTATCTAAAATGAAACACAACTTGGAATAGATGGTATACCAATTGAAGTATTTCAGATAACAGATGTTACCCTGGATGTGCTCACCAAGTTGTGCCAAGAAATCTGGAGAACAACCACTTGGCCAACTGACTGGAAGAGATC
>NW_006400179.1:1003460-1014744 GCF_000299155.1 Elephantulus edwardii | reverse complement strand
CGCAGGAGGGGAAGACCCTCTATGAGATGGATTGATTCGGTGACTGGGGTAATCGGGATGGGTGTATTAGAGGCGGTGCGGTTGGCGCAGGATAGAGCAGGGTTTAGGGCTGTTGTGCATAGGGTCACTATGAGTCGGAAACGACTCGACGGCACACCACAACAACAACAACATCTAAAATGAAAGGATTACAACATAGGGAGTAAAGCAGTTTAAAACAACAAAACTGGCTTACATATTTCCCTAAGTATAAATTATGGTGAGAGGAAGGCTGATCTTTCAGATAGTGAGAAATATGGCTAAGAAAAGGCATAAGGTGGGCTGTGGCGTTAGCTTAAAAGTTGGCCTTTTTCAGCTATTACAGTTTGACCCCTCTGGTCGCCAGCTTCTTTAACTGTTGACACATGGCCTTACAAGTTATCAACAACTATCGGAATAGAATAAAAGAAAGAGTGCTTCCCACACTAGACAGTAAGACTTGAGGCAAGCAAGACTTATGACAGCAAGACTGGAGCAAGGCCCTGGTGAGAGCAAGACCTTGGCGGTGGAGAGACTGGCATTGCTGTAGAGAAATTGTGACAAGGTGTAAGCAGAAGGGCCCTGAGATAAAGGCCACAGTTAAAGATTTTTGCTGTCTTTGCTGAATGCTTGAAGGAAAAACTGATTTAAAACTGCTTGGAGGAAATTTTGCTGGATTATTTAGATTTGACTACTGAAATAAAACCAGACCCTGAACTAATTGAGGAATTGTGCATTGGAACTTGAGCTAAAACCTTGACTTGTCTTGGGTAATATTCCTTCCCTCTCTCATTCTCCAATTTATCATTGTTGTTGTTGTTATGTGCTGTCAAGTCTCCTGCAACTCATAGCAACCCTATGTACAACAGCTCTGAACCCTGCTCTATATCCTGAGCCAACCTTATTGTGTCTGACACACCTACCCTTCATTACCCCAATCACTGAGTCCATCTCTTTGAGGATCTTCCTATCCTGCACTGTCCCTCCACCCTCCTAAGCATAATGCCCCTCTCAAAGGAGTGGTCCCTCCTTGCAATATGCCCAGAGTATATCAGAATCCAAGAGCAGCCTGGTTTTACCCTCTACAGGATGAACCTGTTTGTTCTCTTAGGAGTCCATGGTATATTCAATACTCTTCACCAGCACCACAGCTCAAAGGCATCAATCTGTCATCCCTAGTCATTGTCAATCTGTCATCCCTAGTCATTGTCCAGCTTTCTGATGCATAGCACCTAATTGTGAAGATCATTGCCTGGATTAGACATAACTTAGTCTCCAGACTGACATCATTGCTCTTCAGTACTCTAGAGATGTCCCTGAGAGCAGACTTTCCCTATGCAATGTCTTTTGATTTCTTGGCTGCTGGTACCAACTGTGTTGATTGTGGAGCCAAGAAAACTAAAGCTGTTAACAATCTCAAGTCTTCACTATCTATCATGATGCTGCCAATCAGCCTCCAGGGAGAGACTTGGTCTTACCCTTTCCAAGACAAACCTGTTTTCTTAGCAGTCCATGGTATGTTCAAGACTGTTCTCCAGGACCACAACTCAAAAGCCTCAATTCTTCTTCTATCCTCCTTAGTCATTATCCAGCTCTCTGATGCATAGCAAGTAATTATGGAGACCAAGGCCTGGATTAGGCACTTATTTGTCTCTAGACTGACATCATTGCTTTTCAGCACTCTGGAGAGGTTCCTGACAGCAGATTTTCCCAGTGCAATTCATCTTTTGATTTCCTGACTGATGGTGTTAAGAGTGTTGATTGTGGAGCCAAACAAGCTGTAATTGTTAACAACCTCAGTCTCTTCTCCATCTATCAAGTTGCTGCCAGTTGACCCAGTGGTGAGAATCTTTGCCTTCTTGATGTTAAGCTTCAATCCATATTGAAGGTTGCTGCCCTTGACCTTCTGCAGCAAGCACTTCAGATCTTCTTCAGTTTGAGCAAACAAGGTTGTGTCATCTGCATGAAAGGTTGTTGATGAGTCTTCCTCCAATCCTGGTGCCACATTCCTCTTCATAAAACCCTCCTTCCTGAATGATCTGTTCTACATATAGATTGAAAAGGTATGGAGACAGGATGCATTCCTGATGCATTCCTTTACTGATTTTGAACCATGCAGTGTTTCCCTACTCTGTTCTGAGGACTGCTTCCTTTTCCAAGTATAAATTTTGTATAAGCACAATCAAGTGTCTGGGAGTCCCATTTTCCTCAAGGTTAGCCTCAATTTGTTATGATCCACACAGTCTTTGTATAATGTATACTGCATTAAAACAGATGAGGGAGAGAACTGTTTAAAAGGGATATATGGTTAGGTATTATTGTCATTACAGGAGTCCAGAATGAAGGCTGCACAGTGGAGTGTACTTGGGGGAGGGATTGTATAACAAAGAATTTTTGTTTTACTTTTCAAAGAGAAGAGCAAATTGCAGGGGAGGGGTGGATAGGGAGAAAGTGCAACAACGGATGAATGGAAATCCAAAGTCACTGTAAATTTTCATTAAAATTATTTTAAAACAAAAGAAGAAGAAGAAAGTGGAAGAAATAATAGTAAAAAAAAGTCTTTGTATAATCAATTAAACACAGATAGACATTCCTCTGGTACTCTTTGCTTTCTGCCAAGATCCATCTGACATTGGCAATAATGTCTCAAGTGCCACGACCTCTTCTAAACCCAGCTTATATTTCTGGTAGTTCTCTGTCAGTGTACTGTTCAGTAGTCTCTGGATGATTTTCAGCATGATTTTGCTAGTGTTTGATATTAGTGATATTGTTTGATAATTTCTGCACTCTGTCAGGTCACCTTTTTTTTTTTTTTTGAATGGGAATAAAAATGAATCTCTTCCAGTCAGTTGGTCATAGTAGTTGTCCTCCCTATTTCTTGCACCACTTGGTGAGCACATCCAGAGCAGCATTCTAATTACAATTTTTTTTTCTCACTTGAAATAAAACAAAAACAAACACACAAAAAAAACCCCCACACCCAATAGTGAGTTTTTACAAGTAGGCTTTGTTGTTTTTGTTGTTGTTATGTGCAGTCCAGTCACCTGCAATTCATAGTGACCCTATGTACAACAGCCCTATACCCTGCTCTATCCTTGCCAATCTTAATTATCTCCAACACATCTATCCCCATTACCCAGGGAATAAATCAATCCATCTCACTGAGGGTCTTCCTCTCTGGGTCATTCCCTCCACCCTCCCAAGCATGACGTCCTTCTCAAAGGACTGATTCCTCCTTGCAATATGTCCAAAGTATGTCAGATGAAGCTTCAGAATCTTTGCCTCCAAGAAGCAGCCTGGTTTCACCCTCTCCAGGATGAACTTGTTTGTTCTCCTAGCAGTCCATGGTATATTCAGTACTCTTCTTCAGCACCACAGCTCAAAGACATGAACTCTCCTTCCATCACCTCTAATCATTGTCCAGCTCTCTGATGCACAGCAGGTAATTGCAAAAACCATGGCTTGGATCAAGCATACCTTAGTCTCCAAACTGACACTGTTGCTCTTCAGTACTTTGGAGAAGTCTCTGACAGCAGACTTTCCAGTGCAATTTATCTTTTAATTTTCTGGCTGCTGGTACTAAGAGTGTTAGTGTAGAGCCAAGCAAACTAGACCATAGTTAATATTTCCCTTTAGGGCAAAAGCATGGCAAATTTTCTTACATTTCTCCTTATAAAGTATAGGAATTCCTCAGCTGTGATGCATGTTCACTAATTACCTGGACCTACCCTATACAACTTGGAAAGCAAAAGGGAAATGAGGTGAATGTGAAGTTCACCATGATTGATCTCTGACACAGAAATCTCATCCTTCTGCTAGCACTCAACTGTGGTCAGCCAGCTTGTTAACTTGCAAGTAGGGTAAGTAAATGTCAGATCCTTCACAAAGGAAACAAGCTCTTTATCAAGATTTAATGAAGAAGGAAAGATTCCAGGAGGAGAGAACTGTTAACCAAATGATCCCAATTCTGGCTTAGTGGCAAGAAGCTTAGCTGCAGTTGCTAAGGTGCACGGTTCACAGCCACCAGCTGCCCCACAAGAGAAGATTGGGTAATCTCCTTTATGATTAACTACTACTGAAAACCCAAAAGAGGGTCAGTTATGGGTTGGTTCTGATTCTACAATACACATCAACAGTGATTTAAGGGAGAAGTAGTCTTGTTCTGTGTTCTGTATGTTGAACTTTGAGGAATAATGCAAATACATATACAAGGTAACTTTCTTTCAAGGAGAACTGAAGATAACTTTTGAGGTTTTTTTAATGCAAGAATTTTATTGTTAACCCAAAGAGCACACTGTCTAGTAGACACTCCCCAGGAGAAAGATGGGCAGACTCCTCCAGTACAATGTACAGTCTCAGAATTCCACTGGATAGTCAGCACTCAGTTCGCACTCTAAAGCAATATCCTAAGGGAAAGTGGTGAGTATTATTGTTTCTACTTTACAGTGGAGGGAATAGAGGCCCAGAAAGGTTAGTTGGCCTGCGCTACACAGCTGGTAATGGTAAGTCCATACTTCCCACTTTGTAGCTGTGACTCTCTGCTGCCTTCCACAGTGGCTTCCACAGCCTCTTGTGAGTGTAAAACTTAAAGTTGATGTGTGCTATTTTCTCTGCTACCATGAACAATTCATCTCTAAGTAAGTGTCTCATTTAGTTGTTACTTGCATGTGATTATGCCAAACATTTGATTTAATCTTTGAGTTTCTATTTATGAGTATGATAATGTCATGGTTGACAATTATAATATTACCTTTTGTATATATTTATAAAAGTTAGAACTTTGTTTATTGGTCTGATGGGTTTTATATATTTTCTCCCCAAGAGAGACTGTATAAAATTCTTGTTACATTACCCTGAAAATAGATTTTCTTTATCATCAGGTGAATTTTGATTCTGAAAATGGACCAGTAGTTTACAACACCCTGAAGAAAATATTTAAGCACATACTTGAAGAAAAAAGAAAAATGGCAAATGATGATCCTAAACCTGACTTTTAGTCAAGCTAGCATTCACTGTTTGATGCATAATTCATACCTAAACATTCAGATAGCATTCCTGCTCTTTTGTCAATAAGTCAGAGATTATAGAGTTAATATTTTCTCATAGCACTTTATTTACAATATTATTGGTTTATTTTGTTGCACATAATCTTTCCTGTTGGAAGTTATTATTTTTAAAAAGCCTTGAGCTCTATTTTCATGTTGAAAAGTGCCATAAAGTTGATGCCCTTTTGTTTATGCAGCTGAATTAATACAGTTGTTTATTTATGTGCTGACTTTATTTGTTGTTGCTGACATTTTGAGAAAATTTCTAACTCTACTTCCCAAAATAATTATTTTGTCGATAGAACTCTATATCATAGAGTTATTATGAAATAGGTAATTTTAATTGTTAAAACATCTCTATGTCCATTCATTCCTCTTTGAAAAACTGCCCAAATAAGTCACCAAGTGTCTTAATATTTTTTCTGTTTATTACTAGTAAGATTATACATTTTTAAGGATTTTTATAAGCTCTTTTTTTTATATACATGACAAAAAGTTCCAAAGTGTGGTATTTTCAAATTGATCGAATGGTATGTTAACTATTGAACATAAAGTGGCTTGAATTTTTTTACTTGTCAAAAAGATTTGCTGTTTGTCAGGATTCTAGAAAGCCTAACCTTTACTATCACAAGACGGCAAGACATAAGCCTTACTCTCCCTCCAGTGAGTTTCTGCTTTATGAAATCTTCATCTTTACAAAAGGAAGTAAGGTCAGATGCAGACAATTGAGTCAGTCACTTAAAAAATCAGAACATTTCTCCAAGCGATTACACACAAAGCAGAACTGTGACTGAGGGACAGCTTCACTGGGGATGCTTGGAGGTTAACCTGCTCTCTCTGGAATATAGCAGCCACTCCTGAAGCTTAAGAGAGTGCCAGAACCACAGTTAGGGTTTACTTGTGTAGATAGCCCATCCCTGACCCCACTCTTCCCATATCTGAGATTTCATAGGCCCACTTGCCACAAGGTCCTAAACTTGGCTGAATCTTTTTCTATTTGACTTTTAAAATTGAAAATGACCCATAGAGAAAATTCATCTTACTGGCATTAGAGAAGAAGGGCTTGGAGACCAAAGTAACAACTAAAGTCATAACTGTTGTTTAAATGACTTGACTATTTAGGGGTACCAGAAGTCAGTCATAGTAAAAAATATTTTCATGAATATGACAATTAGCACATCTGATGGCAAATGCTGAATGCAGTTTTCTCACACACTGCATGAATCTTCTGATGAAATCCAGTGAATTTTAATGAGCTATATTCCCCCTTCTTGAAATCTCTCATTTTCAAGTATCTGATCTGGGAAAGAACAAAAGAGTTACATTTTCTGCCAAGGTATATTATGAAGATATATATTTTTTTACCAAAAGAAAAAAAAATGCTAGACTTCAGTAGGTTTTATAGGACAACTGACAGTGATGGCACATTTGACAAACGGATTATTTGCTTGTGCATCTGAAACATCTATTTCAAACTAGAGGACAAATGTTATACAGTCATGATGTGGTTACAGAAGTGTATGTCTAAAACTCTACGCCAGTCATGAAAAAGAGGTAAGACTGAAGAAAGTCAATCAGACTATATGTAATAACAATTCTATGTATTTGAATAAAAATTAAAAAGAACAAACCATAAAGCTGTCAAAGTTGATGATCTTGAACATATATTTATAATATGAAATTTTTATATTAAATTATCCTAATGGGCAGATGATGATGTCCTTCTCCAAGGGCTTGGGAGGGTGGAGGGACAGCACAAGAGAGGAAGGTCCTTTATGAGGTGGATTGATTCAGTGACTGGGATGATCAGGATGGGAGTGTTAGCGACAGCGCAATTGGCACAGGACAGAGCAGAGTTTATGGCTGTTGTACATAGGGTCACTATGAGTTGCAAGTGACTCGACGGCACATAACAACAACAACAACAGTGGGCAGAAGAAACTATGGGCCAAATAGATAGATAATGTGTATTGGTCCGTATTATCTAAGGATGGGCGACCAGGATGGGAAAATTCTTAAGCAGCTAGTTGAAGAAAATCTCAAAGTTAACAGGAGTCCTGTCTTTTTATATTTGAATGGGTAAGAAGTTAGAGTGGAGTGTTTTGACATCAGAATACAGAAAAGGAATTTTAGTAGTACAGGCTAGGAGGTCTCTGGTGGTTCAAATCCACTCTTGGCTCCAGTGGAGAAAGATGAGTAATCTCTTCACGTAAGACTTACAACCTTGACAACTCAATGAAGGGTTACCTATCGGTTGGTTCTGACTTCATGGTGTCAAGTATGTAGCGGAGTGAGAAGATAGAAATGCAATTTTTTTGGTCCGAGAAGATAGTTCTCACCTATGGAAATTACATAGATGCAAAATAGAACGCATCCAGAATGGGACAAATTCAAGTGCTTATACGCATTAAGGACTTGCTACTAATCATTGCCAAAAGAAGGAAAATGGAGGACAAAATTTGAAAATCTCATGGACCTCAAACTTTGTGAAAATGAAGGGACTGGATAAATCACTGAAGATACTGCTCTAAGGTAGTCTTTCAATCATAAATGGAAAATATCCTATAAAGTCTTCTTAAGTGTAACAACACTAAATAAAAATGCCTTTTTTTAGTCAGTTTACACATCATTATTGGGTTTTAATTCAGCCATTCTTAAGGCATAATTCTACGAAATAAATTATACTTGACTAACCACAACATCAATGTCAAGAAGACAAAGATTCTCACCACTGGACCAATTGGCAGCATCAGCATGGATGGTGAAGAGACTGAGATTGTTCACATCTTTCGTTTGCTTGGCTCCACAGTCAACATTCCTGGCACCAGTAGCCAGGAAAGTAAAAGGCGTATTGCCATGGGAAAGTCTGCTGTTAGGGACCTCTCCAAAGGACTGAAGAGCGCTGATGTCTCTCTGGAGACTAAGGTGCATCTGATATAGGCCATGGTCTTTGCAGTCACTTGTTATACATCAGGGAGTTGGACAATGACCAAGGAGGATAGAAGGAGAATTGATGCCTTTGAGCTGTGGTGCTGGAGAAGAGTATTGAGGGTACATGGACTGCTAGGAAAACAAACAGATTCATCCTGGAAAGGGTTAAACCAGGTGGCTCCTTGGAGGCAAGGATTCTGAGGCTCTGTCTAACATACCTTGGACATGTTGTAAGGAGGGACCAGTCCTTGGATAGGGACATCATGCTTGGTAGGGTGGAGGGACAGCGCAGGAGGGGAAGGCCCTCTATGAGGTGGATTGATTCAGTGACTGGGGTAATCGGGATGGGTGTGTCAGAAACAGTGCAATTGGCACAGGACAGAGCAGAGTTTAGGGCTGTTGTACATAGGGTCGCTATGAGTTGCAAGCGACTTGATGGCACATAACAACAACCACAATATCTTGTTAACCTTCAGGGAGCTTTGGTGGCATATTCCCTAGGGAGTTGCACTGCTAACCCAAGAGTTGTGTGTCTCTCTTCTGGTTCAAATACTCCAGTGTTCCACAGTGGAAAGATGGACACTTCTCCTTCTATGCCCTTTATAACCTTCAAAAATGCACTGGTGAGTCAACTACAAGTTGGTTCCGACTCGACAGCAGTGGGAAAGAATCAAACCCTTACTGTGTTTTTCTTCTCCCTTTACCCAACTTATCTACCTACTACTTTTTACTCCTCTCTTTCTATCTACCCATCTCTGTTCATTACCTATGAATAATTTTTATCTGTATATAAACATTTCCTCAACTTTTTGTAGTAGTAGCTTTATACCTTAACTGCTGTTTTGTGATTCACTGTGTCACTCAGCATAAATTTGTCCTATGTATGAGGAGGAACGTTGCATCAGGATTGGAGGAAAACTCATCAACAACCTCCATTATGCAGATGACACAACTTTGTGTGCTGAAACTGAGAAGGACCTGAAGCGCTTGCTGCAGAAGGTCAAGGACTGCCCTTTAATATGAATTGAAGCTCAACATCAAGAAAACAAAGATTCACACCACTGGGCTGATTGGCAGTATTATGATAGACGGTGAAGAGATTGAGATTGTTACAGCTTTAGTTTGCTTTGCTCTACAGTCAACACTCTTGGTACCAGCAGCCAGGAAATCAAAAGATGAATTGCATTGGAAAATTGTGTTGTCTGTGATCTCTCCAGAGTACTAAAGAACAATGATGACAGTCTGGAGACTAAGATGTGCCTGATCTACAAGAGACAGACTTTAGACACAGGGGTTTTAAAAAGGCCAACAAATATTTAAAACCAAAGAAGAGGGGAACAATTTTAAAAAGCAGGAATCTCAATATTCATTCCTGAAAAAATATGTTTTCTAGGCATAAACAAACAAAAATGGCATGGAAAGAAGGGCATTATACCAAGTGAGTAAGAGTGCAGAATCTGAATTATTGCACACCCAGTGGCAGAGCCCTAAAATGCATAAACCAAATTATAATGGATTTGAAGTGAAGAATAGAAAAGTCCATAGTAATAAGGTTGTTATGTACCGTTGAGTTGTAACTGACTCATAGCTGACTGTTCAGCGGGTTTTCAGAGGCAGTAAACTGCAGAGGAGGAGAGTCCCTATCATTTCCCACAGAGCAGCTGATGGACTCGAACTGTATGCCTTAGGATTGCCCATTTTCCACAAAGAAGCTTTAGGATCAGCAGTACAACTCCTTACCATCAAGCATCAAAGATCCTTCGTCATAATAGTAGGAGACTTTAATATACCAATTTTTATGCATGGCAGAAGAAATACATTCAGTAAGACAGAATTACTAAATAACACAGTTAACCAACTTTATCTCATAGACATATATAACTCAACAAAAGCATAACATTGGTTCTTCTCCAGTACAAATGGATCATTCTCTAGAATAGGCTTTCTATTAGATCATACAAGATGCCTCATTAAATTTAAAACCATTGAAAGATCACAAAGCAACTTCTTAGACCACAATACATTAGAAATGGACACAAAGAACATGGAAAAAATGATGAAAAATAACAACTGCTTACAAACTATTGTAAACAGTACAAAGTTAAATTTAAAATATTCTTTTTTAAATGAGAATTAAAACACAATGTATCAAAAACTTTGGGGCAAAGTTGCCAGAAAGAAATTTATAGTAATAAATGCACACAAGAAAAAAGAACCAAAATCAACATCTTACCACAAAATCTTCAGTAATTAGAAAAAGAGCGTGAAGCAAACCAGACAGTCTCCAGAAGAAAGGCGATAATAAGGATTAAATTCAAAATTACTTTCATTGAGTTGGTTTTGACTCATAGCCAGCACTCCAGTGAGCCTGTAGTTGTAAATCTTAACAGGAGGAGACTTTTCATCATCTGTTGGGTTAGCCAATGGATTTGAACCACTGGAGACCCAACTCCTATTGGTTAGCAGTATAGCATGTTAAAAGTTACACCACCTAGAGTTCCTTAGAACGAAATGAAACTGAAAACAAACCATAGAACAAGAATAGAAGCTGGTTGTTTGAAAGCTTTCACAAAATTGATAAACCATTATCAAATTGAATAAAGGAAAAGGAGAAGATAAAAATAATATAAAAAGTAAAATGAGTGATGTCACAACATAAAACTGAAATAGAAAGGATAATGACAGAATAAACTTCTAAACTAGCTGACAGGTAGAAATTTTGAGCACACCTATTAAAAAATAAGATATTTGAACAGGATAAAAATGATCCCAATGAAGAAAAAAACTTGGTTCACTCAGCATAATGTTCTCCAGTCTCTCCCAAGTTATGTAGTATTTTTCAAAATCATTGCTCCTGAGCACTGCATAATATTCCATTGTGTGAATGTACTACAATTTCTCACTCCATTCAGTTGCAGTTGGACATTTGAGCTGTTTCCACATTCTTGCGATGAATAACGCTGCTATGAACATTGGTGTACACATCTCCTAATTTCCTTCTGGTATATTCTTAGTAGTGGAATAGCTGGGCCATACCGAGTTTCTATATTCAACTTTCTGAGGAAACACCAAACTGTCTTCCAGAATGAAAACTAACTCAAGTCTCCTAAGGACAAATACAGCATAAGACCATTATTGAAAAAATAGGGTCACTATGAGTTGCAAGTGACTCGACGGCACATAACAACAACAACAACTAGTTAAACAAGCGTGAGAGCTCGAGGGGAAAGAAATGGGACTGGAGGGGTGAGGATAGGTGGGGCGAAACCAGAGGGTTCTACAGTTTGGTG
>NW_006400179.1:981590-1002358 GCF_000299155.1 Elephantulus edwardii | reverse complement strand
AAAAAAAAGACACAAATATTAACCAAAAAAAAGTAAAATAAAAATAAACTTGTATAAAAATGACCCCCCCAAAAAAAAATCTTGGCTCAGATAGCATCACTGGTGAATTATACCAAACATTCAAAGAAGAGCTAATACCAATTATATTAAAACTTTTTCTGAATATAGAATAATAAGGTGGCCCAGTGGAAAGATGAATTGCAATAGGAAAACCTGCCATCAGATACCTCTCCAGAGTGCTGAAGAGCAACTGTATCAGTCTAGAAACTAAGGTATGCCTGATCCAGACCATGGTCTGGGCAGTTACTTGCTTTCATCAGCTGGACAATGACTAAGGATAACAGAAGAAGAACCAACCTTTGAGTTGTGGTGCTAGAGAAGAGAATTGAACATACTGTGGAATGCCAGGAGAACAAAAGGGTTCTTCTGGGAGAAGGTTAAGCGGGGTTGCTCCTTGGAGGCAAGAATTTTGAAACTCCTCACATATTTTGGGTATGTTGCCAGGAGGATCCAATTCTTGGAGAAGGACATCATACTTAGAAAGATGGAAGTTCAGTGCAGAAGAGGAAGACCCTGGATGAGATGGATTGACATAGAAACTGGTAATGGGATGAGGTGAGTTGGAAACAGACTGGTTCAGGATAGGGCAGGGTTCAGAGCTATTGTACATAGGGTCACTATGAGGCTTAAATGACTTGATGTCACATAACAGTGGCAGAAAGCATCACTGCAATCTTGTAGCACATGGTTCTAATCCACCAGCCACTCTGTGAAAGAATTATGAGTAATCTCCTTTGCAATAACTGTCTCTAAAAACCTGCTATAGGGTTATGAGTCAATTCTGACTCGATGGTACAATACAGCTACTATTAAATTCATCCTACAAAGCAAACATAACTCTGATAACAAATCCAGACAAAAATGGCATGAAAAAAAGAAAATGATAGATCAATATCTTTTGTGAACATAGGTCAACACATGTTATGAATTTTTTTTTCTGACTAGGATCTATCATTCTATTTCAATTCCTCCTTCCCCTGAGGGGTATCAATGAGATGAGAACAAGAATATTTTCTCTTTTTAAAAAATAAAAAAACTCACAACCTCTTTCAGAAATACAAAAGATATAAAGAATAATATTACAAACATCCATGAACCTATTATCCAGCTTAAGAAATGAAATGTGTTTGGTGGTGTCTCTGAGAAGCAGACAGCAAGATGGGATTAGAAAATGCCTGGAAGGAACAGAGGGAGGGGGTGGGAGAGTGGGGAGAGCCAAGAGAGTACGTTGCAGGTCTGACCACTGTGAAGGACAGATGGATGGATGGATGGGTGGATGGATGCATAGATGCATGGATGGATGGATGCATAGATGCATGGATGGATGGATGCATGGAGGGGAGGTGGGTGGGGTAAGGAGAGGGCCAGCTTGTTTGCAGTTCTAAGAGAATCTCAGCAAAGCCAATGGGGAGCCACTGAGCTGAAGGTGAATGAGAGGAGTCCCAAGCCTTCTAAGAATGGTCCTGCCTGGGTGTCCCTGCCACACTCAGTCACTGGATGGGAGGAGCCTGTGGAAGCTCACCCTTAGCACAAACATGTCAGAGCACAGAGCTGGGGTCATGGGTCAACTATGTGCATGCCCAGTGGGCACGTTTCCATGAGAACCACATGGAAATGTTATGAATTTTTAAGAATTATTTTCTATCCATTGCCCTAGATCCCGCTGGAGTGTAGTCTCCAGCTGACTCACTGCAGATATGTACTCTCTTTTTTTTTAATTTTTTATTATTTTTGTGTGAGTGTACCGTCAAATCAGATCTGACTGGTACAGGAGGAGATTGTCCCTCCTTCCCCGGCAGAGCATCTAGTAGATTTGAACTGTGCGCCTCTGGGATTGTAGTTGCAGCTCCTTGCCACTAGGCCACCAGAGCTCCCCTAGACATGTACTCTCTTGATCAGCATCATCAATAGCTGAGAGGCCAACATAAGAGAGAACTAAGAAGACTAGCTAAACTGGCAAGGTGTAGCCTGACATAGGCAGGGCCAGAACCCATAAAGGGAAACCAGTACACTAGGGAAGAAGAACCAAAGAAAACTAACTGCATATTTGGGGTCAGAAGCTTTTGCACCACAAGCTTCTTGCTGTTGGCTGAGAAGCTGTCTGAACTAACAACTAACTGAGAGATTGCATCTTGATAACCTAGCTTGGGACTGCTTTTTACTTTCACTGTATAATATCCTTTGCCTTCCCCTCTCCCTAACCTGCTTCCCTAATAAATCTTACAACTGTCAGTAAAAAGAGATTCTGTAAAGTCTTTGTGGTCATTTGTGACAAATTTCAAGTCCAGGAATTAGTAGATGTAGGTACTGCAGAGTAAGGGGCTATGTCTGACCTCAGTTTGATGCTCTGGATGTTGTAATTTGGGACAGTTCCCCTTTGGAGTTGGTAGACAAGACTCAGCCATCCCCACGCTGCTCCTGCTTCTTTTACATAACCTTCCCCAGTAGATTCCAACATCATATTTAAAAAAAAATCAACTGAGATTCAAATCAGGTAGGCAAAAGTTAGGTCATAATTAGAAAGCTAATATAATCATTGTAATCTAGTGTAATTTACCATATAAATTAATCAAAGGAAAACCAAATGAACACACCAATTGATACAGGAAAAAATATCTGGCAAAATCGAAAAATCTTTCCCAATGAAAATACTCAATAAAATAGGTAGTAGTGGAAATTTTCTCAGTATAATTAAAATATTCTATGAAGCAGGACTATACATCTACTTTTTATATAATGGCTCTTGAAAATCTTTTATCATGGACTATTGTCCAATATAGCACAGAAAAGGAGCGATTCTGATTGGAAGTCACTCAAAATATTTTTCTCAAACTTCTTTGTTTTGCAATGTGGCTAAGTTACTTGGAAATTATTTGTTCTGCTATTTTGATCTCTTGGGTAGATATGAAGCAGTGCTCAGTTTCCCCTCAACACTAAAGGAAATCTTAACTCAGCAGTCTACACAAAGCCCTTTTAGTAACAAGATTTCCAGGGAGTAGGAGTTGGTTCTATTGGAAAGGGTTTTTTAGATTTTGTCAGCTGGACAAATCCAGAATGAATTCCTACAATAACACATTCTGCTCAGGCACAATATATGTCCAAACATTTGGAATAAGAATCTTTGAAGAGAGTTTTTAATCTTGGGAAGTCTGTCAAGTATATGCTATATAAGCTTTTAATCATGTGAAATTTTATATTCTAAGATTCCTAAAGAATATTTAACTACTCTCACTAATGTAGTTAAAGGCATGTTGAAGAAGCATAGACTACTTGTTACACCTAATTAAGCAAAAATTCCACAAGTGAGAATTATCCAAGCTGATTTTGTATCTGTCATTTGTTTTGGCACACAAAGTGCCACCTCAAAGGTCCATGACTCACATATGCAATTAACAAAGAGTGCTTTACTTTACAGAACAGTTTTCCATATGCGGAGGCTCCCTCCCTTAGTGGAAAGATGGCCAGCGAGCCCCGAGTTCCCATGTATTACTGTTTTAAGGCCTTCCGGGGTCCTTCTGTCCAGGGCAGGGTGATTGGGAACATGGTTGGTGGGCAGGGTTATCAGTCATGTGGGTTGGCTTTTGATTGGCTGGCTACTCTGCCCGCCTTTGCCCTTTCCTTGTCACGTGTATATATACGCTTCTGGAGTCACTAGCACTGGTTAACTAGGTTAATTCTAAACTTTGTAGGAATCAGATAAAGCTCTACCCGATAAGGCTTTCCAGTGCACCTGTGTTCAGTTCTACCGTTAATTGCCTGCTTCTAAAGCTAAGAAATTTTTATGGCTTGATTCTGCCTGTGGAATTAATGAGTTCTTTTCAAGGTTGGATTTGGATCAGGCTGGGATGGGGGGGTTGCTGGACACACAAAGTGGGTTCATGCTGTCCCCTTATCATTAAGTTTATATTACTTTCTTCTCTTTGTAGCTTTATAAATATATATGTTGTAAATTATATATAATGGGAATTACAGAGTGTATGTTGCTTATTTTTTATATTAAACAAAGATAGCTAAAAGTCAATGACAACTTATTGGTAAATACACAATTTAAGTAATGAACAAATTCACATGAACAGGAGATAATAAATAAATTCTTACTAATTATCAGAAAACTGGTGGTCATAGGGACAGTCACTTAGAAATCCAAAAATCACTCAGGGACCAAACCTATAAAATAATGGTTAATATCATAAAATATCTACATATATTTTCTTATGCTCAATAATGAACTTTCTACATATTTTCTAAGATTCTTTTTGTTCTACATTGTGAGACTTTAGGAAAAGAGCTTCTAAGTATTTACTCTGGCATTCTGAAGATTAAAAAATATATAACACAAAATTAAAAATAGGCAATAAACTAAAGGATCATGGGAACGAAAGAATGGGGAAAATGAACAATATGGGTATTGCAATCCGCTCCTTGGAAAAGGATATGTATAACTGTTCAAATGGGGAGTAGTAAGAAGTAGAAGAAGAACTAGGGGAGGGGGGAGACATAGGAGAAAAGAGATTAGTGAATAGGGTTAAGATATATGCAAGATGCAGAGAGAATTTGATGAGATATGGTGATAAAAGGCACTAATCAATTATAATTAATATAAAACAATGTATATGAATGATTGTATAAAAACCAATAAAAATTATACAAATATCATTTGACAGTTATCAGGAATGGGAGAAGAAGGAGGTAATTAAAAATCAGTAGATACATATTAAGATAGGTAAAGGCAAATACAATGCAAGGATGTTGATTACAATATCACTAAAGTAAGGGAAAGCACACACAGAGTTGCACAAGGTATACAAGTTAAACACACATACACAATTCTATATTATCAGTTACAATAAACACAAGAGGATACAGAGGTAGACATGTATGCACAGATGTGGATAGACAGCTGAGGGGGATTGACCCAATGATCACACATAAGTTTACAAATGGCATAGCAATCATTTATTATAGTTAATACATTCATAGCAGCATATGCTGTAAATACAATCCTTAATTCTAGCAGAGCCAACAGCAGGCCAGGTCCTTGGGCCATACCCTGAGGGGACATTAAGTTCAATTGGCATGACATATTGGACCTGATGCTCCACAAGAGACAGATGGCACTCCTCCTGTGATATTTACTGCCTCTGAAAACCCACTGAAGGGTCACTATGGTTTGGTTCTGACTCAACAGTACATAACAAGAATAAAAAGTGCACAAAGACAATATTCTACATCCTACTTTGGTGTATTGCTTTGGAGAAGCCATCTAAGCAACTATTGGTCTCTTCTTGTCTCGAACAAAGAAGAGGGAAGACACGCAAGGATGCATAGAAACAATTAGTGCAAAAGACTATTGGACTACATAAACTTAACTTCCATGACTCTAATATCAGAAGAACCTTTCTTTGCATTAAATCACAGTAGAAGGTCTTGGGTAGAGTGGGTGCAAAATGTAGGAAAATACAAAACCACAAAAATGCCTCACCCAATTTACTCATCTGAAAGAGACTGATGGAATCTTGAGACAATTACCCTTAGTTATCCTTGGACTCTGAAACAAAACTGAATCCACATTGTTCAACTTTCACCCAAACAGTGACAATACTGAGCCAAATAACAGCAGGGAGGCTCTAACTCCTTAGAACAATCAATCATTAAAATAACTCTACAACAAAACCCCCTAAAAAACAAGAGGGAGGCATTTGCCTGGGGATAAAGTTCAATTAACAGGAATCAATAGATAATAGCCAAAGCCCTGAGGCTAATAACCCAGCCAAGTTGGCTCATATGCATATAACCAATATTATCGGCATGTGGTAACAATATGATATGCACAATTAAAGCAACAAATAGCCTTCTTTGTAGATACTATTTTTTAAAAAAATCTTTTTATAAAAACAAAAATCAGATAAGGAGATAGTCAATATGAAGACTAGGTATAACTTCAGGTACATTTTCTGTGAAATTTCAAAATTGTTAGTTCAAGGGGAAATTGCTGCTGAGGAAAAGTTTTCTACTATTCAGTTCATATCATCGGGCTACTGTTTACAGTGAATCCTCCTAACATAAATATTTTGGTAAAATATTCTCACCAAAGCTGACTCCACCAAGGAAATGGTAAATATAAAGTCCAGTTGACAATCTGATTTTTAGAAGTCAATTTGATTGGAAAAGACAAAACCCCAAGAAGTAAGATTTCTCCGTAAAATAGAAAGATGGCTTTACCTTCACATAAGGTTAAGCTGATTCATTGTCAGAGTCTTCTTCTCACAAAGAATACCTAGATAGATATAAAACACCTGTCAATATATTAGAATTGAAAAAACAGAATCACTTTAAGAAATCTGCTTGAAAATAAAAGGATAGAGAAACTTTGGTACTTTTACACAATGAAACTTTAAGCACTAATGAAGAACAATGAAGAACTTGTGAAACAATACATAATATGGTTGAATCTAGAAGACATTATGCTAAGTCAAATAATTTAGTTACAAAAGGACAAAACTATATTTAAAAAATTAGAAGGTTGAGGGGAGGGTGGGACAGGAAGAGCAGAAAAAGAATAGATAATGAAGACTTTTGGAATAAGTAAAAGGAAGGTCGATTGGAAATCAGATATTATGTGCATGCAATTAACAATCTGAAACAGGACATGCATTACAGATTGAAAGTGGGATGAAATTTGTATGAATTGTGAACCAGATCAGATTCACCTGACCCTCCAGTGTGGTTTTCAGAGGCTGTAAATTGCATAAGAGGAGGTTGACCATCTTTCTGCTGTGGAGCAGCTGGTGAATTTGAGCCTCATGCCTCTGGATTGGCAGCACAGTCCTTTACTCCCTATGTCACTGAAGAGTGAATGGAATACCAATATCTTAGTAAGTTTTCATTCAAATCACAATTTTAAAAAGGAAATAGAGAAATACAAACATGTTTTATGTTGTTGGAACCTTGAAAATAACTTGACAGTGAAAAAAATATATATACACACAGACATTAAAAACATTGTTTGACTTAAGAAGAGACTGTGTAAGACACACAAAGATGCCACCATCTCATGCACATAAGCACACAACACCTAAGGGCAACACAGTGGCTGCCAAAGCAGACAGACACAGGGTCATCTTTCTTTACGTAAATAATACCTTTTTCTCACATAAATCCCCAATTCATTCCTACTGTTGAACTGTAAGCACCGTGACACTCCAGGAAAAGGGCCGAGGACACCTATGTTATTTTGGTGTTGTTCTTCAGGAATTGACTAATGCCAGAAAAATTGTTAGACTCGTTTTCCAGGTCCTTCAAAACCAGAAAACACAATGAAGATGAGTTCATGCTGCATAGTTTTCCCATAGGTATTTTTTTTTCTTTTGGCAACTTTAGAAAACCAAATGGAAAATACTGATGAAGTCTAAAACATCAAGACCAAGTGACATGCTAGGCTTCTCCTACTATTGTTGTTGTTGTTGTTGCTGCTGCTGCTATTGT
Source organism: Elephantulus edwardii (assembly GCF_000299155.1). NCBI lineage: Eukaryota > Metazoa > Chordata > Mammalia > Macroscelidea > Macroscelididae > Elephantulus > Elephantulus edwardii. The sequence goes on along the minus strand of NW_006400179.1, from coordinate 994,813 downwards.
TAGGTGCCATCAAGTTGAGTATGACTTACATGCACTCTATGAAAAACAAATATTAACTCTGTCCTATCTAGTGCCATCCTCATTATTTCTGGCATATTTGAGCCCATTACAGCAGTCCCTGTGTCAGTCCAGCAGGTTGAGAAACTTCCTCTCTCTCACTGACCCTCCACATTTCCAAGCATGAGCAACATGCCAAAGTATGTGAAATTAAGCATTGTCATATTTGCCTTCATGGAACTATCTGGCTACATTTTCTCCAAAACATATTTGTTTCTCCTCTTGGCAGTACATGGGATATTAAGGACTCTTCAACACCACAACTCAAACGTATTGATTCTTCCTTCTGTCACCCATATTCATTGTCTATCATATGCATAAAAGGTGATTTAAAACACCATGGCCAGAAATGGGCACACTTAGTTTTCAAACTGATATCATCACTGCTCCTGAATAATTTGGAAAGGTCTCATATTGCACTTTCCCAGTGCAATATATCACCTCATCTCCTGACTGGTGGTACCAAGAGTGTTGATTGTGAATCCAAGTAAGAAGAAGTAGTTGACTGTGCACTTGATCCAGACCATGGTCTTCACCATTACTTGCTATGCATCAGAGAACTTGACAATGTCTTAGGATGACAGAAGAAACAATGACTTTGAGTGGTGGGGTTGGAGAAGAGTATTGAACATACCACGGACGACAAGGAAAACAAAATAGGTCTGTCTGGGAAAAGGTGAAATCAAGTTTCTCCTTGGAAGCAAAGATTCTGAAACTTCATATGACATCTTTTGGGCACATTGCCAGGAGGGACAGTCCTTGGAGAAGGACATCATGCATGGAAGAGTGGAGGGACAGCACAAGAGAAGAACACCCCAGATGAAATGGACTGACATGGTAACTGGGGCAATGAAATTAGATTTGTTGAAGTCAGTGAGACTGTCTCATGATAGGGCAGGTTTCAGAGCTGTTGTACATAGGGTCACTGTGACTCACAGATGACTCAACAGCACATAACAACAACATAATGATATTGTTGCAACGGTGAGAATTTTTGTTTTCTTTTGTTGAGATGTAATCTGTATTGAAGTATCTAAGATCTTCTGCTGCAAGCACTTCAGGTCCTTTTCACTTTCATCAAACAAGGTTGTGTCATCTGCCTAACACAGGTTGTCAATGAGTCTTCCTCCAACCTTGTCCCCACATTGTTCTTCATAGAAACTTGCTTCTCTAATGATTTTCTCAGCATACAAATTGAATAGGTTTTGAAAGGTATTGATGCACACCTTTCTGAATTTTAAACATGTATTGTTTCCTTCATGGAAGGAGGAGTGGCATCCACTTCCATAATAGCTTGCCTCTGGAAACCCTATGAACCTGGAGAGAGGATGATAGGCACCCAAGCGTCGAGGACTCTCCTTCATAGGGTTGCTATGAGTCGCCTGTGACTCGACGGCACTTAACAACAACAACAACAACATTGTTTCCTTGCTCTGTTCAGGCAACAGCCTCATGACCTAGGTATAAGATTTGCATGAGCATAATTGTGTTCTTGGATTCTCATTCTTCACAATGTTAGCCATAATTCGTTATGAATCACACAGTCAAATGCCTTTCCATAGTAAATAAAGCATAAATATACATTCTTCTGGTAGTCTCTGCTTTCAGCCAGGATTCATCTCACATCAGCAATGAAGTCCCTGGTGCCATGGCCTCTTCTAAATCCACTTTGAACTTCTGGCAGTTCCTTATATACTGTTCTAGCCATTTTTGGATGATGATCAATATTTTGCTCGTGTGTGGTATTAATGAAATCGTTCTATAATGTCCATTTTGTTGTATCATCTTTCCTGGGAAAGGGAACGAATATGGAACTCTTCCAGTCATCGTCAGCTGGGCAGCTGTCTTCCAAATTTCTTGGCATAAAGGGAACTCTGATGGTCTAAAGACAAGAAGCTGCACTGCAATCCTAAAGGCGCCTGGTTTGAATCCACCAGATGCTCCACTGGAGAAGGGGAAATCTCCTCCTGTGCTTTTCAGATCTGATTCGACAGCACACAACAACAACAACAACAAAAAAGAGTGGTTGTACCATATTTCTTAGAATAGACTGATGGGTACATGCAGTGGAAACATTTCAACTGGTATCTCATAAATTCCTGGGGCCTTGTCTTTTGCCAATGCCTTCAGTGCTGCTTTAACTTCTTCATTCAATACCACTAGCTCTTACTCATATGTTACTTCTGGAAATACACCAGTGTCAGGTAGTTCTTATTTGGTATAGTGACCCTGTATTTACTCCATATCTTCTTTTATTGCTTCCTAGGTCATTTAGTATATTGCCCATTGCATCTCTCAGTATTGCAACTCCAGGTTTGACTTTATTTTCCTTTATCTCCTCAATATGCCCTTTGAAATCTTCTGTTTGGCTCTTTTACATCAGCATCTCTTCCATTTGTTTTAGCTTTTTGTTGTCCTAGAGTCTTTTACAGAGTTTCCTGACATCTGACATTTTCAATCATTTGTGTTCAATGCTTCGGACCTAAAAGGATATATGATTAGGTGTTATTGTTATGGCAGGAGTCCAGAATGAAGGCTGCACAGTAGAGTGGACTTGGGGGGAGGGATTGTATAACAGTGAAAGAATTTTTTTACTTTTCAAAGAGAAGAGCAAATTGTGGGCGAGGGGGCAGACAGGGAGAAAAGTACAACAGTAATTGAATGGAAACTCTACGTCTCTGTAAACCTTCATTAAAATTAATAAAAAAGTAATTATGCCATAAAAAAAATGGCTAGAACAGTACATATTTCGGGAACTTCCAGAAGTTCAAGCAAGATTTAGAAGAGGCCAATGGCACCACGGATATCATTGCTGATGTCAGATGGATCCTGGCTGAAAGTAAAAAATGCCTGAAGAATGTCTATTTATGCTTTATTGCCTTATGCAACGGCATTTGATTGTGTGGCCCGTAACAAATTACAGCTGACATTGAGAAGAATGGAAATACAAGAGCACTTAATTGTGCTCACATAAAACCTATACCTAGACTAGGAGGCTGTTGTATGAACAAAGAAAGGGGAAACTAAATGATATAAAATTAAGAAGGGAGTGTGTCAGGGTTGTACTCTTCATCCATAACAATTCAATCAGTATGTGTAGCAAATTATTTGAGAAGCTGAACTCTATGAAGAGGATTACGGCATCAGGATTGGAGGAAGACTCATCAATAACTTGCCTTATGCAGATGACACAACCTTGCTTGCTGAGAGTAAGGAGGACTTAAGCACTTGTTTCAAAAGATCAAAGAATACAGCCTTCAATATCGTTTGCATCTCATGAAAAGACATTTTTAAAAACCCACAAAGATTCTTACCACTGAACCAATAGGGAAAATTGTGATAGGTGGAGAAAAGACTGAAGCTGCCAACTTCAAACTTCTTGGATCCATAATTAACATCCTCAGTACTGTTGTTATTGTTATGAGCTGTCGAGTCACTTGTGACTCACAGCGACCCTATGTACAACAGCCCGAAACCCTGCTCTATCCTGTGCCAATCTCACTGCCTTTGACACTCCCATCCCGATTACCCCAGGCATTGAACCAATCCACCTCATAGAGGGTCTTCCCCTTCTGTGCCGTCCCTCCACCCTCCCAAGCATGATGTCCCTCTCCAAGGACCTCTCCCTCCTTACAACATGTCCAAAGTATATCAGACAAAGCCCCAGAATCCTTGCCTCCAAGGAGCAGCCTGGTTTAACCCTCTCTAGGATGAATCTGTTTGTTTTCTTAGCAGTCCATGGTACCTTCAATACTCTTCTCCAGCACCACAGCTCAAAGGCATCAATTCTCCTTCTATCCTCCCTAGTCATTGTCCAACTCTCTGATGCATAACAAGTGATTGCAAAGACCACAGCCTGTATCAGATGCACCTTAGTCTCCAAAGTGACACCGTTGTTCTTCAGTACCCTGGAGAGGTCCCTAACAGCAGATTTTCCCATCACAATGTGTTTTTTGATTTCCTGGCTACTGGTGCCAAGAGTGTTGACTGTGGAGCCAAGCAAACTAAAGCTGTGTACAATCTCAATCTCTTCACCATCCATCCTGACGCTGCCAATTGGCCCAGTGGTGAGAATCTTTGTCTTCTTGACATTGAGCTTCAATCCATATTGGAGGCTGCAGTCCTTTCCCCTCTGCAGCAAGCATTTCAGGTCCTTCCCAGTTTCAGCAAGCAGGGTTGTGTCATCTGCATAATGCAGATTATTAATAGATCTTCCACCAATCTTGACCCCACATTTCTCCTCATAGAGTCCAGCCTCCTGGATAATCTGTTATGCATACAGGTTGAAAAGGTATGGAGATAGGACACATCCCTGGCTTACACCTTTCCCAATTTTGAACCATGCAGTGTTCCTTGCTCTGTTCTGACGACTGCCTCTTGGTCCAAGTATAGGTTTCTCATTAGAACGATCAAGTGTTCTGGGGTTCCCATTCTTCTCAGAGTCAGCCATAGTTTGTGATGGTCCACACAGTCAAATGCCTTTGCATAATCAATGAAACAGAGATAGACATTCTTCTGGTATTCCCTGCTTTCAACTAAGATCCATCTAACATCAGCTACAATATCCCTAGTACCACGACCCCTTCTAAACCCAGCCTGGACTTCTGGCAGTTCTCTGCTGATGTGCTGCTCCAGTCATTTTTGGATAATCTTCAGTAGAATCTTGTTTGCGTGTGAAATCAATGATATCGTTCTTTAGTTTTCACACTCTGTTGGGTCACCCTTCTTTGGAATGGGAACAAATATAGATCTGTTCCAGTCAGTTGGCCAAGTGGTTGTTCTCCAGATTTCTTGGCACACTTGGTGAGCATATCCAGGGCAGCATCTGTTAGCTGAAATATGTCAATTGGTATACCATCTATTCCGGGGGCCTTATTTTTTGCTATTTCCTTCAAAGCAACTTGAACTTCTTCCTTCATCACCATAGGCTCTTGCTCATATGTGATTTCATTAAATTCTTCTGTGTCTGTCAGTTCCTTCTGATACAGTGACTCAGTATATTCTTTCCATCTTCTTTTAATACTTCCTGGATCATTTCCTATTCTGCCAAAAGCATCCTTGATTATAGCAACTCAAGGTTTGAATTTGTTCTTCAGTTCCTTGAGCTTAAGAAATGCTGAGCGAGTTCCGCATTTTTTATTTTCTGACTCCAACTCCTTGCACATTTCATTGTCGTATTTTACTTTGTCATCCCGCGCTTCCTTTTGAAATCTTCTATTCAGCTCTTTAGTATCTTGAGTTCTTCCTTCTGCGTTAGCTTCTCTGTACTCCAGTGCAATATTCAGAGTCTCTCCTGACATCCATTTTGGTCTTTTCTTCCTCTTCTTTGTAATGACCATCTTCACTCTTCCTGGATGATACATTTGACATTCTCCCACAACTCATCAGCTCTTTGCTCATTAGTGTTGAAGACCTCAAACCTGTTCCTGAGATGGTTCTGAAATTCAGGTGCGTATTTAGGTTCCCATGGGTTCGGTTTAATTTTCCTCAGCCTCAGCTTGAACTTGCATATGAGTAGCTAGTGGTCTCTTCCACAATCAGCTCTTGGCCTTGTTTTCACAGCTAGGAGTCAAGAAATCAGAAGATGTATTACATTGGGAAAGTCTGTACTTAGGGACCTCTCCAAATGATTGCAGAGTAATGATGTCAGTTTGAGGGCTAAGGTGTATTTGATTCAGTCCATAGTCTTCCCAGTCACTTGCTGTGCATCTGAGAGCTGGACAATGAATATGGATGACAGAATAATTGATGCCTTTTAGCTATAGTGTTGGAGAAGAGTGCTACATATCCATGTACTGCCTAAAGAATATGTCTTGGAGAGGGTACAGTCAGAGTGCTCTTTGGAGGCAAAGATGATGAAGCTTTGCTTCACATACTTCATGCACTATGCCTATATCTATGTCTACTCAATGAGGTGGTAGATTTCAATGGTAGCAGTAGTCATCCAAAAGTGAAAGATGTCACAGTATAGGCGGGCACAAGATAAATAATAATGTTCTTCAATCAAGGTGTAGAAGAAGTTGCCACAAGAGTGTTAGACAATGAACTACCAAGCATGTAGCACTATTAGCCTTTTGGTCCCTAGGGTATATAACTAGTTCACAGATTTTGATCCTACTTGGCATCCTCCTGGTAATTTTATCAGATATACTACCTTGTATTTCTGATAGTTATCTGCTTTGGCTGCTAAATACTGGACTTCACTCTAAGGTGACCCCAGTGGTCCTGCACAGTGTTCCACAACTCTTAGTACTGTAGGCTAATGGAAGTTTTGGGACTTTATCTATGCTCTTTAAATTAATGACAATGCTAGAGTTGGTGGCAATATGCGCTGAGAGTATCCATGCACTATGCTGACACAAGACTACATGGTAGTGTTGGACATTTTTAAATAGTCCTCAGCTCAGATAGGCTTGGTGGTCTAGTGTGTAGAGTGTCATGCTATGAACTGAAAGATTGGAAGAATAAATCAATTGCCTACTGTTTGAAAGATGTAGTCTCCTCTTAAATGTTTATAGCCTTGGAAAACAGATATGATTCAAGAATAGGGTGTGTGTGTGTATGTGGTGGAGATACTGGTGTTTTTTGGGTGGGTTGGATTTTTTTTTTCAGAATGTGATAGGCTCAAGAAGTTCCAGCCATAGAAATGAACACTGCAACTCCCTTATACTGTGCCTAAGAGTGACATTCATTAGTTCAGAACATGAGCATGCCTGGCTTCCTATTTTGGCCCTTTCACAATGGAGTTTAAAAGATCTGGCCATTCATTCGTGTACCTCTGTTTACTCATCTGAAAACTGGGAATAGCAATCAAACTCACAGGGATAGCTATTGTAAGATTTGGATGAGTTAATATATGCAAAATAGGCTGTGGTGGGGTGAGATGTTGGAAAAGATGAACACTGATAATTGTGCTGTACAACTGTGGAGCTGTATCTATGAAGCAAGCACCCTAACCTGCACAGTTTGCATACATACAGTCACAAACACAACAGACCCAACACAGATACCTTTAACCCATGCACACAAGCACACAACACCTAAAGCAAATAGTCACTTCAAAGGAGTGTAGTTACAGGTACATCTTTCTTTGCCTAAATAATATCTTTTGTAATCAGAAAGGTGACCCAAAAGAGTGTGAAAACTATAGAACAATCTCACTGATTTCACACGCAAGCAAGATTCTACTGAAGATTATCCAAAAACGACTGGAACAGCACATCAGCAGAGAACTACCAGAAGTTGAGGCTGGGTTTAGAAGGTGTCGTCATACTAGGGATATTGTAGCTGATATTAGCTGGATCTTAGCTGAAAGCAGGGAATACCAGAAGAATGTCTATCTGTGTTTTATTGACTATGCAAAGGTGTTTGACTGTGTGGATCATAACAAACTCTGGCTGACTCTGAGAAGAATGGGAATCCCAGAACACTTGATCATGCTAATGTGAAAGCTATACTTGGACCAGGAGGCACTCATCAGAACAGAGCAAGGAAACACGGCATGGTTCAAAATTGGGAAGGGCGTACGCCAGGGATGTGTCCTATCTCCATACCTTCTCAACCTGTATGCATAACAGATTATCCAGGAGGCTGGGCTCTATGAGAAGAAATGTGGGGTCAGGATTGGTGGAAGATCCATCAACAATCTGCGTTATATGCAGATGACACAACCCTGCTTGCTGAAACTGAGGAGGACCTGAAGCACGTGCTGCAGAGGGGAAAGGACTGCAGCCTCCAATATGGATTGAGGCTCAGTGTCAAGAAGACAAAGATTCTCACCACTGGGCCAATTGGCAGCATCAGGATGGATGGCGAAAAGATTGTGATTGTACACAGCTTTAGTTTGCTTGGCTCCTCAGTCAACACTCTTGGCACCAGTAGCCAGGAAATTAAAAGGCATATTGGCATGGGAAAGTCTGCTGTTAGGGACCTCTCCAAAGTACTGAAGAGCAATGGTGTCCCTCTGGAAACTAAGGTGCGTCTGATACAGGCCATGGTCTTCACAATCACTTGGTATGCATCAGAGAGTTGGACAATGACCAAGGAGGATAGAAGGAGAATTGAAGCCTTTGAGCTGTGGTGCTGGAGAAGAGTATTGAGAATACCATGGACTGCTAGGAAAACAAACAGATTCATCCTGGAAAGGGTTAAACCGGTGGCTCCTTGGAGGTGAGGATTCTGAGGCTCCATCTAACATATTTTGGACATGTTGTGAGGAGAGACCGGTCCTTAGAGAAGGACATCATGCTTGGTAGGGTGGAGGGACAGCGCAGGAGGGGAAGGCTCTCTTTGAGGTGGATTGATTCAGTGACTGGGGTAAACAGGATGGGAGTGTCTGAGACAGTGCGATTGGCACAGGACAGAGCAGAGTTTAGGGCTGTTGTACATAGGGTCGCTATGAGTTGCAAGCGACTCGACGGCACATAAAAACAACAACAACAATCAGATCCTGAAAACCATTCCTGCTGCAGAGCTGGGAGCACAGTGGCTCTTCAGGCTACAGATAGCAAGGAAACATAATCTTTCTTACCATCTAGATTTTGTTCCTCAGAATTGACTAATGCCAGAATACTTAATTGGCCACTGGCAATAACAGAAAAGCACAATGAGGATAAGTCCATGCTGCATAGTTTCTCCAAGTCTTTTATCACTTGATGTTAGAAAATTAACAGAGAAACAGTGATCAAGCCAAAGACTGCACTATCAAGTGACAGCTTAACAGTTGTAAGACAAAAGGCTTCTCTAGTAAGTTATGTTTATCAAGTTTATTTTAACAATTACAAAATATTTTTTATTTTATTATTTTATGCATGTATACCGTCAAATCGGATCTGACTGGTATAGGAAGAGATTGCCCCTCCTTCTCCAGCAGAACATCTGGTGGATGCAAACTGCATACCTCTGGGATTGCTGTGCAGCTTCTTAACACTAGGCCACTAGAGCTCCCTAAAAATTATGAAATATTTTTAAAAATTACTGTGATTTTAAAAAACATTTACAGAAAGTTTGGTTTTTCATTTATTGTTGCACATTTTCCTCCCTCCTCCTCTCTTCCCGTCTCCCCCAATCCACTTTGCAGTGCATCTCTTGTTCCATATTGTTGCCATACATACAATGCCTAATCATATATTCCTTTCAGACATTTCCTCCCCTCATTTGTTCCAATGCAGTGTTCCCTCTTTCCCTATTCTATTCACAAACCTCCATGTCAGTCCTATTTTATAACAATGATGTTATGTAATATTAATACTTTTTGTGACTGAGGTATTTTATTCAGGAAAATGTCTTCCTGGCTCATCCATGTTGTATAATGTTTTACAAGTTCATTATTTTTTCAATGTTGAAATATTCCATTGGATGAACGTACCATAGCTTTTCTGTCCATTCAAATTTCCAAGTATAGCTGTGGTGAGATTGAGATGAGTTCATGTATGAAAAAAGGGCAAGGATAAGGAGATGTTCTAAAAATGGTGGACCCTGACAATTGCATTGTGCAAGTTGAAATTGCCTTCTGGAGTTTACAAGGATACACTTCACACACACACACACACACACACACACACACACACACCCCAAGACCTATGCACAGGCACCCTCAAACCATGAACACAGCCACATAACGTCTCAGGCCAACACAACCTTTCTCATCATAGAGAATTTGTTTCTCAAAAATTGATTAATAAAAAAAAATTTGACTAATGGCAGAATACTTAGAAGTTGAACAGTCTGTCCAGACATTCTGCAATAATAGAAACACATAATGAGAATTAGTTCATTTTTCATTTCATTAGAAAACAGATGAGAAACATAGATGTCTAAGAATCTAAGACCAAGTGTACTGGCCTGGCCACCTGAGTACTGGTCACCTGTGGTAAAGGAAAAGTGTTCCTTGCAGATAAAGTTTATCAAGCCCTTTATATTTGACAATTATAAAATTTTTTTACATGAAACATTTCTAATGTGAAAAGGTCCCCTTATCCTATGATAATTTTATGATCTATATAACCTTTGTAAAAGCCCTTGTGAACCGAATATTATTATGAAATTCAGGGATAAACAAAACTATAAAATGTTGTTGTTGTTGTTATTTGCCGTCGAGTTGCTTGCAACTCATAGCGACCCTATGTACAACAGCCTAAACTCTGCTCTGTCCTGTGCCAATCGCACTGTCTCAGACACTCCCATCCCGATTACCCCAGTCACTGAATCAATCCACCTCATAGAGGGCCTTCCCCTCCTGCGCTGTCCCTCCACCCTACCAAGCATGATGTCCTTCTCTAAGGACCGGTCTCTCCTCACAACATGTCCAGAATATATTAGATGGAGCCTCAGAATCCTCACCTCCAAGGAGCCACCGGTTTAACCCTTTCCAGGATGAATCTGTTTGTTTTCCTAGCAGTCCATGGTATTCTCAATACTCTTCTCCAGCACCACAGCTCAAAGGCATCAATTCTCCTTCTATCCTCCTTGGTCATTGTCCAACTCTCTGATGCATACCAAGTGATTGTGAAGACCATGGCCTGTATCAGATGCACCTTAGTCTCCAGAGAGACACCATTGCTCTTCAGTACTTTGGAGAGGTCCCTAACAGCAGACTTTCCCATGCCAATATGCCTTTTAATTTCTTGGTTACTGGTGCCAAGAGTGTTGACTGTGGAGCCAAGCAAACTAAAGCGGTGTACAATCTCAATCTCTTCACCATCCATCCTGATGCTGCCAATAACTATAAAATACATGCTTAAAACTCAGCATGACAGATTGAAATAATGAAGCATTTTTAAAATAAAGGCATTTTAAGAAAAAACCCCTCACCCATTGAAAGAAACAGTGTTCAATAAAGTAATAGTAAAATATAAGACAAAATGGGAGAGTCTAGAGGAGTTATGTCAAGTGAAATAACTTAGTCACAAAAGGACAGAGACTACATAAGACTGTTGCTGTGACAACAGGAGGTAACTGAGAGTTGGAGGGCAGTAAAAATAGAAATGTATTTTTTGCAATAGCTTTGTTATCAGAATACAGGTGTTGGTGAATACCATCGCAAAACCTAAGTCAAAATGGGAAAAGCGAATACCCATATCAACATCATTGTCATTGGACACATAGATTCAAGCAAGTCCACTACTACTGGCCACCTGATAAATAAATGATCGACAAAAGAACCACTGAAAAATTCAAGAAAGGAGCTGCTGAGATGGGAAAGGGCCCCTTCAAATTTTCCAGGGTTATGGATAAACTGAAATCTGAATGTGAGCATGCCATTCATTACCATTGGTATCTCCTTGTGGAAATTTGAAACAAGCAAGTACTATGTGGCCATCACTGATACCCCAGGACACAGGTGGGTGGGGTGATGGAAATGGGAAGGATCTTTTGTGAAAAACAATGTATTAAATCTTTATAAAGAAATCAGAATAATTTAAAAAAAAAAAGAGAGAAAAAAAGAACATGCTGACAGGAACATCGTAGGCTCATTTTGCTGTCCTGACTATTGCTGCTGATGTTGGTGGATTTGAGGCTGGTATCTCAAAGAATGGGCAGACCCATGAGTGTGCCCTTCTAGCTTACACACTGGGTGTGAAGGAACTAATTGTTGGTGTTAACACAATGGATTCCACTAAGCCAACCCTCCAGCCAGAAGAACTACAAGGAAATTGTTAAGGAATTCAGCCCCTACGTCAAGAGAATTGGCTGCAACCCTGTGCCAGTTTCAGGTTGGGATGGTAACAACATGTTGTAATCAGGTGCTAATATACTTTGGTTCAAGGGATGGAAGGATGCCAGTGCCAGTGGAACCACACTGCTTGAAGCTTTGGATTGCATCCTGCCACCAACTCATCCAAGGATAAGCCCCTGTGTCTGCCTCTGCAAGATGCCTAGAAGACTGGTGGTGTTGGTACTGTCCGTGTGGACAGAGTCAAGACTGGTGTTCTCAAGCCTAGCATGGTGGTCACATCTGCCCCAGTCAATGTCACCACGGATGTCAAGCTGTTAAAATGCACCATGAGGCTTTGAATGAAGCTCTGCCTGGTGACAATGTTGGCTTCAATGTCAAGAATATCTCTGTGAAAGATGTTTGATGTGGTATTGTGGCTGGGGACAGTAAAAATTACTCACCAGTGGAAGCAGCTGGCTTCACTGCTCAAGTGATCATCTTAACCGTCCTGGCCAAATCAGTGCTGGTTATGCACCTGTGCTGGACTGCAACACAAAGCACATAGCTTGCAAGTTTGCTAAGCTCAAAGAGAAGACTGATTACCACCATTCTGTAAGAAGCTGGAAGATGGACCCAACTTCTTGAAGTCTGGTGATGCTGCCATTCATTGTTGATGTGGTTTCTGGCAAGCCCATGTGTCAGAGATCTTCTCCGACTACCCTCCTCTGAGTCATTTTGCTGTCTGACATGAGACAGACTGTTGCTATGTGTATCATCAAAACTGGACAAAAACGATGGAGCTGACCAAGTCTGCTCTGAAAGCTCAGAAGGCCGAATGAATGTTACCCATAAGAATGTTACCATTAAGACAGTCATCCCAGTCTTAATCAGTGGTGGAAGACTTGTGCCATAACTGTTTGTCTCAATTGGCCATTTAAGCTTACTACTAATAACATACTGGTTAATGATAATAACAATACATCGTAAAACCTTCGAAGGAAAGGAATGATTTTTCTCCCCTCTCTTTAATCATCCCTCTGCCTTTCCAAGCAGGATGTCCCTCTCCAAGGAATAGCCTCTCCTAGCAACATGCCCAAAGTATGTGATATGAAGCTTTATCATCTTTGCCTCCAAGAAGTACTCTGGCTTCAACTTCTCCAAGACGTATCACCTGTTTTTTTTTTCTTTTGGCAGTACATGGGATACTCAGTACTATTCTTCAAAGGTATCAATTTTCCTTCTGACAAGCTTATTCATTGTCCAGCTTTCAGATGCATAGCAAGTGATGGAAAAGACCATGGCCTGAATCAAGTTCATCTTAGTCTTCAAAATAACATCATTCCTCTTCAGTAATTCAAAGAGGTCCCTGACATTGTCTCTTATCTCCTGACTGCTGGTACCAAGTGTATTTTTTTTTCTATAATTATATTTTATTAATTTTCATAAACATTTACAGAGATTTGGGGCTTCCACTCATTCATTGTTGCACTATTCTCTCTACCCTCCTCCC
>NW_006400179.1:970792-980480 GCF_000299155.1 Elephantulus edwardii | reverse complement strand
ATATCCTGTGCCCATTTTTCTATTGGATTATTTACCTTTATCTTGTTGTGGTGCTCAAGTATTTCATAAATTTGGTACCAAGTGTATTGACTGTGGATCCGAGTAAGACGAAGTCACTGATTGTTTACATTTTTTCTCCATCATGATGTTGCCTATTGATCTGGTGGTGTGAATTTTTGTTTTCTTGGCATTGAAATGCAATCCATACTGAAAACTGTATTTTTTCATTTTCTACAGCAAGCATTTTAAGTCTTCCTCACTTGCAGCAAACAAGGTTGTGTCATCTGCATGATGAAATTATTAATGAGTCTTCCTCCAATCTTGATGCTACATTCTTCTTCATAGAGTCCAACTTCTCAAGCAATTTATTCCGCATTGAATAGGTTAGGGATAGAGGATACAACGCTGACACACATTTTCTTAATTTTAAACCATGTAGTGTTCCCTTGCTCTGTTCACACAACAGCTTCTTGGTCTTGTTATAGGTTTCACATGAGCACAATTAAGTGTTCTCATCCCATTCTTCTTAATGTTAGCCATAATTAGTTATTATCCACACAGTCAAATGCCTTTGAGTAGTCAATGATGCACAAATAGACATTCTTCAGTATTCCTTTATTTCAACCAGGATCCATCTGTTATCAGCAACTATATCCCTGGTATCATGACTGCTTCTTAATCCTTGAACATTTGAACATTCTTAATGCTTGGACATCTGGCAATACTCGATGTACTGTTTTAACTCTTTTTAAAATGATCTTCAGCAGTACTTTGCTTACATATGATATTAATGATATTGGTCTATACTTTCCACATTCTGTTGGTTCACCTTTCTTGGGAATGGGAATAATATGGATCTCTTCCAGTCATTTCCCCAGACAGCTGTCCCGCAAATTCCTTATCTTAAACTGATGAGCATGTCCAGGACTGCACTGGTCAGGTGAAACATATCAATTGTCATCTCATTGATTCCTGGGGCCTTATTTTTTTGCCAGTGCCTTCAGTGTAGTTTTAACTTCTTCGTTCATTAACATTGGCTGTTGATTGTATGGGACTTTCTGAAATATTTCTGTGCCAGCTAATCCTTTTTAGTACAGTGATTCTGTGTATTCCCTCCATCTTCTTTTGATAATTCCTGGGTCATGCAAGATTTTGCCCATAGCATCTCTTAAGTATTACAATTGGAGGATTGAATTTGTTTTTCAGTTCTTCCGGCTCGAGAAATGCTAAGTGAGTTCTTCCCCTTTAATTCTCCAATTCTAGGTCTCTTCACATTCCATTACAATATTTTGCTTTGTTTTTTATTACAAGTGGAGGTATTAGTAAAATAATTACAAAACTTTGCTGATGTTAAGTTACAGGTTTGAGCCCCATGTACCTCTATGGCTTACCCCTTTCAATTAGGATTTCAAGAGACCTCTTTACTCATCATAGAAGAATTAATCCATTTTCACAATCACACTCTAATAATCATATTCTTCATCAGCTTGTTAGTAATATACATCATCTCAGCTAGTTGTTGTTGTTATGTGCCTTCAAGTTGCCTGCAACCCGTAGCAACCGTATGTACAGTAGCTCTGAAGCCTGCCCTGTCCTGAGTCAGTCTCACTAATTCCAACACACTAACCCCCACTGCCCCAGTTACTGTATCAACTCATCTCTTCCAGAGTCTTCCTCTCCTGCACTGTCCCTCCACCCTTCCAAGCATTATGTCCTTCTCCAAGGACTGGTCTCTCCTGGTCAAGTGCCCAAAGTATATGAGACAGAACTTCAAAATCCTAGCTTCCAAGGAAAAACTTGGTTTCACCTTCTCCAAGAGACACCTATTTGTTTTCTTGGTGGTCCATGGTATGTTCAAGACTCTTCTCCAGCACAACTCAAAGGCATCAATTCTTCTTCTATCATCCTTAGTTACTGTCCCGCTTTCAAATGCATAGCAAGTAATTGTGAAGACTGTGGCCTGGATCAGGCACACTACAGACTGACATCGTTGCTATTCAGTGCTCTCGAGAGGTCCCTGACAGCAGACTTCCCAGTGCAATTCAATAATGAAGTAGTACTCTCAATAGAAATACTTGTCCGAATACTAACTTCATCAAAAGACATACTACCTTCATGAGCAGGACCAGATTAGGGCTAAAACCTGACACAATACCAGGCTGATTAAATCAAGCTACCCTTAAATCAACATGGCCATACTGGTTCTATGGATAATACTCCAAAATCTGTGGCTCAAACCACAGTTTTATGCCAATTGTATTAGAAATTATTCCATTTCAGTACTTTAATAGCCAATCCTCTGCTCCATATGTCATGAAGAAGCTACCAAACTGCTGTGACCCCCATCCACATCACTTCATGCTCCTGCCTCTCAGAAAAGAACAGGAAGCAATGAAGAGGCTTTGGGTCTGTGATGAAAACTTCCATCTCTGATTCCTTCATAAGGAAATACAGTTAATGTCACTGGAAATTCGTCAGAGGAGAGTTGGCTAAGAGGTTGGATATCCCTCACCAAAGTAGTATCTGTCAGGTTCATAGCTCCCTGGAATCCCTGGCAATTTAGCAGAAATAAAGTTACCAAAAAAAAAGAAGAAGAAGAAGAAGGAGGAGGAGGAGGAGGAGGAGGAGGAGGAAGGAGGAGGAAGGAGGAGGAGAGATGAGGAAGGAGGTGGAGGAGGAGAAGCAGCTACCGAGTATTAACTTTTTAAGTTAAAGATAGGGAATTTAACTTTCCCCTCAATGACATGTACCAATAAGACACAACCCCTGGATTCATTACAATCATTCCAGTAATCCTCACACTCTACATTCTATTCCAAATACAGGTTTTGAAATTTACTTACCCATAAGCTCCAACACCTAATGCTCTAAAAGCACTAAAACAATCCATTCCTTATGTTTGCCTAATTTATCACTTCTACACTAGCAGAGTTGCAAATTACTCTCTTAATCATCACATTTCTAAGGATGCTATTTTGGCAACTAATACATCTAATCAATAATTGCCGATCTTCCACTCAAAAGTGGCTCATTCAACTAATACCTAAAGCAAATGATGTCAATACATAGCTTCAAAGGCCAAACATGCTGACTAACATTAATCTCCCTTATTTATTGGCTCAAACAAGTATTGGCCTACTCCCACAATCATTTACCCCAACTACGCAGCTCTCTGTAAACTTAGGTATAGCTATCCTACATTAAGGGATCTCTGGTAGGCTAGTAGTAAGAAGCTGTGTTACAATCCCTAAGGAATGCGGTTCGAGGCCACCAGCGGCTCCTCGGAAGAAGGGTGGGCAATCTCTTCCTTCCCTGTGATTAGCTGCCTCTGAAAACCTTCTGGAGGGTCAGCTATGGTTTGTTCCAACTCTATGGTACACCACACACACACACATTCTACTATAAGTAGGTACTGTAATTACCTGGTCCTGACATAAACCAAAGCCTCACTGGGTTACTTCCTTCCACAAAATTCAATCATTTGATCTCCAACCTCTTATCTGTCATCAAGTCCTAAATTTTCCCCTCTTCTTTGTTCCCAACTTTTGCATTCCAGTCACCAGTTACTATTAGTGTATCTTTATTTCATGTCTGTTCAATTATTGACTACAGAAGCTTGTAGAAATTATCAATTTCCTCTTCTTTGGCTTTAGTTGTTGGTATGCATACTAGAATTACAGCTGTATTAACAAATCTACCTTGTATGCATATGTTTAAGTTGAAGAAAATTAAAACAAGTCTACAAGAGCAAAAATATGACCTTAAGTCTATCCCATCTGAATTTAAAAGTCACCTAAGAATAAGTTTGAGGCATTGAACCCTAAAGATGGAAGATCAAATTAGTCATGGGATGACATCAAGAATATTATCGATAAAGGAAGCAAAAGGTTGGACACTTGGGCTGTTTCCATGTTCTTGTTATGATGAATAATGTTGCTATGAATATTGGTGTGCAAGTCTCTGTGCCTCAGTTCTCATTTTCTCAGGGTATATTCCAAGCAGTGGAATAGCTGAGTCATATGAAATTTCTATGTCCAGCTTTTTGAGGAAACACAAATGCCTTCCAGAGGGGTTGTACCATTTTTCAATCCCACCAGCAATGGATAAGAGTTCATATCTTGCCACATCTTCTCCATCATTTATTAATTGATGCGTTGCTAAACATTGCTACTATTACTGGGAAAAATAATATCTCATCATGGTTTTAATTGGCATCTCTCTTATTGCCAGTGATTTGGAGCATTTCTTCATGTGTCTATTTGCCATTTGCATGTCTTCCTCTGTGAAAAGTCTTTCTACGTCTTTTGCCCATTTTGTAATGGATTATCAGTCTTTCTCTTCTGGAGGCCCTGTAGAATTCTGTAAACTTTCATTATGAGACCCTTGTCTGAGACAATATTCCCAAACACTTGTTCCCAGGCAGTAGGTTTTCTTTTCATCCTCTTGGAAAAAGATTTTTATCAGCACAGAGATATATAATCTTTAGAAAGTCCCATTCATCAATGTTATCCTCTTCAATTGTGTATTTCTGGCTGTTATTTGGGAATCCTTTTATACAATAGACTAGCCTTGCTAAGGTTGGTCCCTGATTGTTTCTTATGAGCTTTACGGAGAAATTATGGTAGATTCACACAATGGAATACTATGCAGCATGCGGGAGCAATGATTTTGCAAATTACTGCCTAATATGGGAAGGATTGGAGAGCATTATGCAAAGTGAACTAATATAAAGACAAATACTATATAAGATCATTATTGTAGAGTGTGCACAAAGATTTAAGGCAGGGGCTTAAGCATAGGGTCACACAATTTGATGAGTGGAGGGGAAAACTGATAAAGGAAAGGGGAAAGGTCCAGTGTGGAAAACAATATATTTTCATTTTGTAAACAAACTGGTATAAAAAATTTTAATTATACTATTTAAATTTTTTTATAATTTTTTACTTTTTAAAAAAATACTCGTTTTCTTGGTTAAAAAAAAAAGGTCATTACAAAGAGGCGAGAAACAAAATACCAAAGTGGATGTCAGAGAGATCCATTGGCTTCTAGTGCTGAACAAAGCACTAGAATATCTAGAAGCCAAAACAAGAGGAAGACTTGCCCAAGCAAATGAGATGAATGGACGATTTCCAAGGGCACTATGAAAAGACAAAGCAAATCATTAGAAAGTATTGTATAAAGAGTTAGAGCTGGAAAATAAGGGAACTACTAACTAGGATTTCCTCAAACTAAAAGACCTGAAATACAAATCCATTCCTTGGGTTGCAATACTGAAGAATGCCATGGGCAAAATTCTAACTGATCCAGGAATACACGGAGTCACTGTACAAAAAAAGGGTTGGAAGACACAGAACCATTTCAAGAAGTAGTGTATGACGAAGAACTAATAGTGATGAAAGACGTTCTAGATGCATAGAGGCCAATAGAAAAACATAAGGCCCCAGGGATCAATGGGATACCAAGTGACATATTTCAACAGATGCAGTCCCAAAGATGCTCACCAAGACACCTGGCCATCGAACTAGAAGAGATCCTTATTTGTTCCCATTCCAAATAACAGTGATTAATAGAATGTGGAAATTACCAAGAATATTATTAATGTCACATGCAAGTAAAACCTTACCAAAGATTATTAAAAAACAGACTAGTACACTGACAGAGAACTTTTGGAAATTCAGGCAGAATTTAGAAAAAGCGATGGCATTGCTGATGTCAGATGAGCTTGGCTGAAAGCAGAGAATATCAGAATGATGTCTATTTCGTTTTATTGACTAGACAAAGGCTTTTGACTATGTGGATCATAACAAATTATGACATTTATAAGAACAGGAATTCCAGAACATTTACTTGTATTCATGAGAAACAGCAAGAAGCTGTTGCCTAAACAGAGCAGGGGAACACTGCATGTTTTAAAATCAGGAAAGTTTATATCAGGAATGTCTTTTCTCCATACTTATTTAATTTGTATGCAGAACAAATCATTAGAGAAGCTGGACTATATTGAAGAAGAATGTGGCACTAGGATCAAAGGAAGACTCAACAACAACCTGTGTTATGCATATGATACAAATTTGCTTGTTGAAAGTGAGGAAGAATTAAAGCACTTGTTGCAGATGAAAGATTACAGCATTCAATATGAATTACATTTCAACATCAAGAAAGTAAAAATCCTCATATTGATCGATGGAGAAAAAACTAAAGTTATCAAACATTTCATGTTGCTTAGGTCCACAATCAACAGCCATGACTGTTGTTAGATGCCATCTAGTCAAATATGAATCATAGTGACCCTATGAACAACACAGATCTGAACCTTGTCCTGTCCTGTGCCATCCTCACCATCTCTGACACACTTGAGACCATTTTTGCAGCCACTGTGTCAGTCCATCTCATTGAGAGTCTTCCTTTTTTTTGCTGACCCTCCATGTTTCCAAGTAGGATGTCCTTTTCTAAAAACTAGCCTCTCTTAGCAACATGCCCAGAGTAAGTGGATGAAGCTTTGCCATTCTTGCTTCCAAGGAACATTCAGGTTGCACATTTTCTATGACATCAATTTGTTGTTTTGGAAGTCCATTGTTGTTGTGTACCATCGAGCTGGAATCGATCTATAGCTACCCGTCCAGAAGGTTTTCAGAGGCAGTAATCTCATGGGAGGAGATTGCTCATCCTTCTCACATGAGGAGAGCTCTGGTGGCCTAACGGTAAGAATCTGAATTGCAATCCTGAGGACACACAGTTCAATTCTGCCAGTTGCTCCATGGAAGAAGACTTGGAAGTCCATGGGATATTCTATACTCTTCCAACACCACAGTTGAAAGGTATCAGTTCTCATGTGTCATCCTTATTCATTGTCCAGCTCTCAGAAGAATAGCAAGTGACTGAAAAAAAGACCACATTCATGCTTTTTACTTGCTATACATTATTTCTATACATATTTGTTCCCCTTGCAGTTCATAGTATGTTCAAGACGCTTCTCCAGCACCACAATTCAAAGACATCAATTCTTCTTCTGTCATCCTTAGTTATTGTCCAGCTCTCTGATGTTCAGCAAGTAATTGCGAAGACCATGGCCTATATCAGGTGAATCATCCCTAGATTAGCATCATTATTTTCTTTAGGACTTTAGAAAAGTCCCTGATAAAGACTTCCCCAATGCAATTTATCTTTTGATTTCCTGGTTGCTGGTGCAAAAAGTGTTGACTATGGAGCTAAGCAAGCTGAAAACTGTTAACAGCCTCACACTCTTTTCCATCATGGTGCTGTCAACTGGCACAGTGTTGAGAATATTTGTCTTCTTGATGTCGATTTTCAATTCACATTGAAGACTACAGTCCTTGACCTTCTGCAGCAAACCTTCAGGTCCTCTTCCATTTCAGAAAGCAAGGTTGTGAATCCCAATGCCACTTTCCTCCTTAAAACCCCCAGCCTTCTGAATGATCTTTTCTGCATAGAGATTGAAAGCTATCAGCCAAAGCTACCACCAAAGCGTGCGCACAGACAAAGCTGTACTACATCTCTTCCAGTTGATTAGCTAAGTACCTGTCTTAAAAATTTCTTAGTGTGGCCTGGACTCCTCTCCTGCCAAAAGCACTAGATTTGGCCCCACTCCCTGGAAGAGCCAGCCCTGCTGCCTGGACATCCCTGTAAGTTGCCTGGATTCCCTGGCCCACTCACCTGA
Organism: Elephantulus edwardii; assembly: GCF_000299155.1. Lineage (NCBI taxonomy): Eukaryota > Metazoa > Chordata > Mammalia > Macroscelidea > Macroscelididae > Elephantulus > Elephantulus edwardii. Next base: position 972,802 of record NW_006400179.1, on the reverse strand, counting down.
AGGACCTGGCCCCACTGCCTGGACACCCCGCCCTGCCGTCTGGAGGACAACCTGCTGCCAACCCTCTGAACTGTGCCAGGGACACCAATATCTCAGATGAACCCATTTCCTCCCCCTTCGAAAGTTTAAGCTGCCTTTAGACAGCTTTGGACCTGCCTAGCTGCAGCAGTTCCCTGACAAAGAAGGCTGCTAATTCACAAGCCATATCTCTCCCTAACTGAAGCAAGTCTTCCCTTGAGTCAAAAGATCAAAGAGAAACTCAGGCAGGAGAGCTGCCCTGCCCTCCTCTAGAGTGGTGACATTCTGAGCTACAACAAGAACCTGCTAAGACCTCAAGCATGAAAAACTCTACCACAAAAATAACATGGAAGAAGCAGACTACCTCACACTCTGCACAAATCCAAAACAAGATGTCACCAATAAAAAGTGGCACAGTATCATATGAGTGGATTTCCTGAAGCCAGAAAGTCTGATGGAACTTTTTGACAGAGAATTCAAAGGCATAATGATTATTCTCAATGGAAGAAAGACAAACTCAAATAATTATAGGATTCTGCAAGCAAAACCCAAGAGGAACTTAAAAAAAAACAAACCAACAAAAAACCCAACAAAACAATCCAACACAATGCAGATAAAACAAATGAGGTATTAGAAGCTCCGGAAAGACAAGAACCCACAATCCAGATTATGAAGACCAATATTTCAGATGTTGTCAACATGTGCGAGGGACATATGAGCAGAGTTGAAGACATGGAACACAGAACCAGCAAAACAGAAGATAGAATTATCAGCATTGGTCTGCTAGAACAAAAAAGCACAATCAAAAAAGAAGGAAAAAGAAGAAAGCCCAAGAATAATGTGGGACACCATCAAGAGGAATAACATGCATATAATAAGAATCCAAGAACAGGGAGAGGCAGGTAAAGGCACTGAGAAAGTTGAGGATGAATTACTAGAAGAAAATGTTCAGAGAATAATGAAAAACAAGAGAACATATATGCAAGAAGCTGAGTGAACACCATATAGAATGGATCCCGAAAGAAAAACAGCAAGGCATATATATCATAGTCAAATTTGCCAGAACCAAAGATAAGGAGAGGATTTTGAAAGAAGCTAAGGAAAAATTAAGAGTAACCTATAAGGAAGAACAAATAAGATTAAATCCAATTTCTCAGCAGAAACCAGGCAAGCAAGAAGACAGAATGACATATATGATGTATATGACACTCAAAGAATACAACTATCAAACAAGAATACTGTACCTAGCAAAACTATCCATTAAAATATGAAGGAGAGATCAAGATATACTCAGAAAAGCAGAAACTAAGGGAGTTTGTAAAAATAAAACTAGCATTGCAGGAAACACTGAGAGACATCATTCTTACAGAGAAACCACAGAAAGCAAGATGGACCAAAGTAACAAGCAACAATACCAAAAAAACTCAACAAAATTATAACAATAAACCTTTGCCTCTCAATAATTAAACTGAATGTGAATTATTTAGTTGCGCTATTGAAGAGAAAAACCGTAGAGGATTGGAAAAAAACCAAAGCCCATCAATATGCTAACTACAAGGGATACACCTGAAAAGTAAAGATAAAGACTGAAAATAAAAGTGTAGAAAAAATATATGAAGCAAATGGCAGCCAGAAAAAAGCAGGAGTAACGATATTCATCTCTGATAAAATAGATATCGAAACAAAAACCATCACAAAGGACAAGGAAGGTCACTACATAGTGCTTAAAGGGCCAATAGAAGAAGAGGACATAACCATAATAAATATCTATGCACCAAATGATTGTCGTTGTTGTCATGTGCCGTGGAGTCGTTTGCGACTCATAGCGACCCTATGTACAACAGCCCTAAACCGTGCTCTATCCCGTGCCAATCTCATTGCCTCTGACACACCCATCCCGATTGCCCCAGTCACTGAATCAATCCACCTCATAGAGGGTCTTCCCCTCCTGCGCTGTCCCTCTACTCTACCCAGCATGATGTCCCACTCTAA
>NW_006400179.1:969316-969877 GCF_000299155.1 Elephantulus edwardii | reverse complement strand
GTTCTCTGCTGATGTACTGTTCCAGTCGTTTTTGGATAATCTTCAGTAGAATCTTGCTTGCATGTGAAATCAATGATATTGTTCTGCAGTTTCCAAACTCAGTTGGGTTGCCCTTCTTTGGGACAGGAACAAATGTAGACCTCTTCCAGTCAGTTGGTCAAGTGGTTGTTCTCCAGATTTCTTGGCATAACTTGGTGAGCACATCCATGGCAGCATCGGTTAGCTGAAATATCTCAATTGGTATACAATCTATTCCGGGGGGCTTATTTTTTGCTATTTCCATCAAAGCAGCTTGAACTTCTTCCTTCATCACCATAGGCTCTGGCTCAAATACTATTTCATTAAATTCTTCTGTCTCTGCCACTTCCTTTCGGTACAATGACTCAGTATATTCCATCTTCTTTTGATACCTCCTGGATCACTTAACATTCTGCCTAAAGCATCCTTGATTGTAGCAATTCGAGGTTTGAATTTGGTCTTCAATTCCTTGAGCTTAAGAAATGCTGAACGCGTTCGGCCCTTTTGATTTTCTGACTCTAGCTCCTCGCACATTTCATTGTA
>NW_006400179.1:959913-968481 GCF_000299155.1 Elephantulus edwardii | reverse complement strand
GCAAAATTCAATCATTCTCTCTCCAGCTTCATTTTTGTCACCAAGTCCATGTTTTCCAACTACTGATTCTTCTTCCCTGTTCCCAACTTTTGCGTTCCAGTTGCCCATTATTATCAATGCATCTTGATTGCATGTTCGATCTATCTCTGCCTGTAAGAGTTGGTAGAAATCATCTATTTCTCCTTCTTTGGGTCTGGTTGTTGGTGCATATATCTGGATGATGGTAGGGTTCATTGGACTTCCTTATAAGTGTATGGATATAATCCTATCACTCACAATGTTGTACTTCAAGATGGACCTAGAAATTTCTTTTTTGACTATGAAAGGAACTCCATTTTTCCTCACAAGCAACTTTAACAGAACTGAAAAAATAAATAGACAACAACACCACTATTGTAGTTGGAAACTTCAGTATACCACTCTCAAGAAAAGATGGAACTACCAGAAAGAAACTCAACAAAGATGCTGAAGAATTAAACAATACAATAAATCAACTCAATGTCATAGATACATACAAGATAATGCACCCCTAAAAAAGTACAGTGTACCTTCTTCTCCAATGTGCATAATAAAACATTCTCCAGAACAGATCACATTTTAGGTCACAAGGCAAACATCAATAAATTAAAAAACAAAGAAATAATAAAAAACATCTTCTCACACAACAATGCTACAAAATTAGAAATTAATAACAAGAGAATAAAGAAGGGGAAAAAAACATACATTTGGAAGCTGAACAACACCTTCCTTGAACATGAGTGGGTACTAGAAGAAATATAAAATGAAATGTCTTGAAACAAATGACAATGAAAACACAACTTCCCAAAACCTCCGGAAAACAGCTAAAGGAACATGAGAGGTCAATTTATAGCATTAAGCCAACACATCAAAAGGTAAGAAAAAAGGATAATTGACTCCCTAACCCAACATTTCCAACAAATTGAAAAAGAACAGCAAGAAAACCTGGCACCTTCTAAAACACTGAAATTATAAAAATTAGGGCAGAGATAAAAGAAATAGAAGACAGAAAAACAATTGAACCCATCAACAAAACCAAGAGTTGGTTCTTAGAAAAGGTCAATAAAATCAACAAACCACTAGCAAAACTAACAAAAGAAGACACAAATAATCTGAATAAGAGATGAAAGGGGCAATGTCACAACAGAACCAACTAAAATAAAAAGGTTAACAATGGAATATTATGGAAAAGCTATGTTGTTGCTGTTGTTATTAAGTGCCGTATTTTTATAAATTGGTTTTAAAATAAATTGCCCTTTTCTTAAAGTGGACTTGCTTTGTTCCTCTTTCCTCTCACCTCATCTTACCACTGAACTATCAATGCCATGAGGGCACTATTGCTGTTAGGTGCTGCTAAGCCAGATGTGACTCATAGTGGCCTGTGTAACCAAAAAACCAAACTGTCTGACCCTGGACATCATCCTCACGTTCTGTGCTGTGTGTTAGCCTGTTGCAGTCTCTGTGTCCAAGCCTCTTGTCAAAGGTGCTTCTCTCATTCACTGATCCTCTACCCTTCCAAGCACGATGTCTTTCTCCAAGGACTGGCCCCTGAGGATAGCATGCCAATTAGATTTGGGTTTAGTCACTGATGCTTATCTTCAAAGATCACAAACTCCTTGAATGTACACATTGTCATTCACATGTTAAGAGATGTTTGATCAGTACTGCTTTGGAGATCCAGGCTGAACAAAAATGATAAAGATACCTACTATCTTAGAATGTTTGGTTTGTTTAGTGTCTAATTTTTGTTTTTATGTATGTTTACCATTTAGAAGTAATTCAATATACTTTTTCTAGTATGAAAACAATTAACAGCCAATTTAGACAGTCTCCCTATGTTGTCGTTATTGTGTATGTGCCGTCGAGTCAGAACCGACCCATAGCTGACCCTCCAGTGGGTTTTCAGAGGCAGTTAATCACACAGGAGAAGAATGACCATCCTTATCCCTTCAGTAAATATATTATTTACTTCCAAGAAATCACAATCATTTAGGGGAAGTATATTGTAGATTTTGGAAGCAGGAGTGGCATCCACTTCCATAACAGCTTGCCTCCGGAAGCCCTATGAACCTGTAGAGAGGATGAAAGACACACAAGTGTTGAGGACTTTCCTTCATAGGGTCACTGTGAATCGCCTGTGACTCAACGGCACTTAACAATAATAACATCAACATAGAGAGTTATCAGTTGGCCCAGTGGACAGAAAGTGATGGAAAAGCTATGTTGTTGTTGTTATGTACTGTCGAGTCGCTTGCGACTCATAGCGACCCTATGTCTAAACTCTGCTCTGTCCTGTGCCAATCGCACTGTCTCTGACACACCCATCCCGATTACCCCAGTCACTGAATCAATGCACCTCATAGAGGGCCTTCCCCTCCTGCGCTGTCCCTCCACCCTCCCAAGCATGATGTCCCTCTCCAAGGACCAGTCCCTCCTTACAACATGTCCAAAGTATGTCAGACAAAGCCTCAGAATCCTTGCCTCCAAGGAGCCGCCTGGTTTAACCCTTTCCAGGATGAATCTGTTTGTTTTCCTAGCAGTCCATGGTACCCTCAATACTCTTCCCAGCACCACAGCTCAAAGGCATCAATTCTCCTTCTATCCTCCCTAGTCATTGTCCAACTCTCTGATGCATAACAAGTGACTGCAAAGACCATGGCCTGTATCAGACACACTTTAGTCTCCAGAGGGACACCATTGCTCTTCAGAACTTTGGAGAGGTCCCTAAAAGCAGACTTTCCCATGGCAATACGTCTTTTACTTTCCTGGCTACTGGTGCCAAGAGTGTTGACTGTGGAGCCAAGCAAAGTAAAGATGTGGACAGTCTCAATCTCTTCATCATCCATGCTGATGCTGCCATTTGGTCCAGTGATGAGAATCTTTGTCTTCTTGACATTGAGCCTCAATCCATATTGAAGGCTGCTCTCCTTTACCCTCTGCAGCAAGCGCTTCAGGTCCTCTTCAGTTTCAGCAAGCAGGGTTGTGTCATCTGCATAACGCAGATTGTTGATGGATCTTCCACCAATCCTGACCCCACATTTCTTCTCATAGAGCCCAGCCTCCCGGATTATCTGTTACACATACAAATTGAAAAAGTATCGAGATAGGATGCATCCCTGGAGTACCCCCTTCCCAATTTTGAAGCATGCCATGTTTCCTTGCTCTGTTCTGACAACTGCCTCTTTTCGCATTGGCACGATCAAGTGTTCTGGGATTTCCATTCTTCTCAGAGTCAGCCATAGTTTGTTATGATCCACACCTTTGCATAATTAATGAAACACAGATAGACATTCTTCTGGTATTTCCTGCTTTCAGCTAAAATCCATCTAACATTAGCTACAATATTCCTAGTACCACGACCCCTTCTAAACCCAGCCTGGACTTCTAGCAGTTCTCTGCTGATGTGCTGTTCCAGTCATTTTTAGATAATCTTCAGCAGAATCTGGCTTGCATGTGAAATCAATGATATTGTTCTATAGTTTTCACACTCTGTTGGGTCACCCTTCTTTGGAATGGGAACAAATATAGATCTCTTTCAGTCAATTGGCTAAGTGGTTGTTCTCCAGATTTCTTGGCACAACCTGGTGAGCACGTCAAGGGCAGCATCTGTTAGCTGAAATATCTCAATTGGTATACCATCTCTTCCTGGGGCCTTATTGTTTGCTATTTCCTTCAAAGCAGCCTAGAGTTCTTCCTTCATCACCATAGGCTCTTGCTCATATGTTGTTTCATTAAATTCTTCTGTGTCTGCCAATTCCTTTTGGTACAGTGACTCAGTATATTCTTTCCATCTTCTTTTAATACTTCCTGGATCATTTATTAATATTCTACCTAAAGCATCCTTGATTATAGCAACTCGAGGTTTGAATTTGTTCTTCAGTTCCTTGAGCTTAAGAAATGCTGAGTGAGTTCAGCCTTTTTGATTTTCTGACTCCAACTCCTTGCACATTTTATTGTCATATTTTACTTTGTCATCCCACACTTTCTTTTGAAATCTTTTTCAGCTCTTTAGTACCTTGAATTCTTCTTTCTGCGTTAGTTTCTCTGCGCTCCAGTGCAATATTCAGAGTCTTTTCTGACATCCATTTTGGTCTTTTCTTCCTCTTCTGTCTTTGCAATGACCATTTGCACTCTTCCTGGGTGATACCTTTGATATCCTCCCACAGTTGATCTGGTCTTCGCTCATTAGTGTTCAAGGCCTCAAACCTGTTCCTGAGATGGTTCTGAAATTCAGGTGGGATAGACTCAAAGTCATATTTTGGTTTCCATGGATTTGGTTTCATTTTTCTCAGCTTCAGCTTGAACTTGCACATGAGTAGTTGGTAGTCTGTTCCACAATCAGCTCCTGGCCTAGTTTTCAAAGCTGATATTGAGCTTCTCCAGCAATTCTTTCCACAGATGTAATTGATCTGATTCCTATACATACCATCAGGTGAAATCCATGTGCATAACCTGTGTTTATATCTCTTAAAAAACGTATTTGCAATGAATAAGTCATTTATTGTGCAAAATTCAATCATTCTCTCTCCAGCTTCATTTCTGTCACCGAGTCCATGTTTTCCAACTATTGAATCTTCTACTCTGTTCCCAGCTTTTGCCTTCCCGTCACCCATTATCATCAATGCATCTTGATTTGCATGTTCGATCGATCTCCAACTGTAAAAGTTGGTAGAAATCTTCTTTCCTCTTCTTTGGCTCTGGTTGTTGGTGCATATATCTGAATGATAATGGTATTCACTGGACTTCCTTGTATGTATATGGACATTATCCTGTCACTTACAATATTGTCTGTCCTTCAAGATGGATCTAGAAATGACTTTCTTAACTATGAAAGCAACTCAATTTTTCCTCACCTTTTCATCTCTGAGGTAATATATGATATATTCATCTGACTCAAAATGCCCCATGCCACCAATGCCTAGTATATCAATATTTATGCGTCCCATTTCTTCCTTAACAATATCTAATTTTCCTACATTCATGGTTCTCACATTCCATGTGCCAGTCACCAGTGTCTGCTTACAACTGTTCCTCTTCCTTTGTATTTCCATACTTGAAAACTCAACCTCCCTTGCCTCTTCTGTTATCTAAATGTGTTCTGTTGTACATAGGGTTTTCAGAGGCCTGCTATTTCAGAAGTGGATGGCCAATCCTTCTTCCTAGTCTGTCTTAATCTGAATGTTCAGATTTAGAGAAGTATCCGACAGACAAGCATTTTACAGAAAAAATGAAAGATATATGCCTTATTGTGGAGTTAACCATTAGTATCAGTGTTGTCCCTGCCTTTGCCACAAGTGTCTTTACCCACTTATTTCCCTACTCCACCATCCACCAGGATACCCATCCACTTCTACCCACTCCCTTCAACATCTATCTCCCATTGCCCAGCCCTTGATTTGATAGCTTATATCTGAAGTTTCCTTGGCCTCTGTGATTCCAAACACGTCAGCTGCTGATGGTTTCTTATGCTGTGAGCAGTGTCTCTTAAGTTTAGTGGTAATGTTTCCCAAGGAAAGTGATGTGTCCTTTAGACCTGGTGTGTAGATTCCCCTGGAGCCTTGTGGACTTCAGTGTTACCTGTGAAGTGGGTGGCAGGTTTTAAGGCCCCCTGAAGTATCCCGCTTTTCCACCTCTGAAGATCTCTTTCTGCCCCCTCTGTGTGACCACTGAACGATTCCCCCGTGGTCATGTGGAAAAGGTATACTGAAACAAATATGAAAACCCAGAGAAATGGACAAATACTTAGAAACTCACAACCTACCTAACCTGACACAGACTGAAATCAAACACGTGAACAGACCCATTACAAAAGAAGAAATTTAACAGGTAATAAAACAACTTACAACAACAACAACAAAAAGCCCTGGACCAGAGGGTTTTACAATTGAATTTTATCAAACATTCAGAGAAGAACTGTCACCAATTCTACAGAAAATGTTTCAGAAAATAGAAAATGATGGAATTCTCCCAGCCTCATTCTAGGAAGCAAACATATCCTTGATACCAAAGCCAGTAAAGACACCACCAAAATAGAAAACTAAAAAAAAAAAAAATAGAAAACTACAGACTACTATCTGTCATGAACATAAATGCAAAAAATCCTGGCAAATAGAAATCAACAGTACTTCAAAACAGTAATTCACCATGACCAAGTGGGATTCATAACAGATATGCAAGGATGATTCAACATAAGAAAAACAAGCAGTGTAATTCATCACATTAACAAAGCAAAAAACTAGAACCACATGCTCCTATCAATTGATACAGAAAAGGCCTTTGACAAAATTCAACACCCTTTTCTGATTAAAACACTCTACAAAATAGGAATAGAGGGATATTTCCTCAACAGAGTAAAAAGAATATACACAAAATCCAGGACCAACATCATTGCCAATGGAGAGAGATTGAAGGCATTGCCTTTGAGAACAGGAACTAGGCAAAATTGCCCACTATCACCTCACCTATTCATTATTGTATTGGAAGTCTTAGCATTAGCAATAAGACAAGAGAAGGAGTCCAAACTGGCAAAGAGAAGGTAAAATTATTTCTATATGCAGATGATATGATAGTATACTTAGATAACACTAAAGACTCAGTGAGAAAATTACTGTCCACAGGTGACAAGTTTAGCAAAGTGTCAGGATACAACATCAACATACAAAAATCAACTGTAAATTATTACCTAACTTGGAAAGGACTGGAGAGCATTATGTTGAGTGAATTCAGTCCCATAAGGACAAATAATTGTATAAACCATTATTGTAGAATAAGTATAAGGATTCAAGGGGGGAGATGGAAGCAGAGGAATGAGGATGTGCAGAGAGAGGAGGGGATTGATTAATCATGGAGTTGTACAATTTGATGGAGGGTGAGGGAAATTGGAAGAATCCATTCTGGAAAACTATGTATTTGAATTTTATAAATAAACTAGTATAATAAAAATATTGGAAAGAAAGACCAATTGGATTTCTCTACAATGACAATGAGAATACAGAAATGAAACTAAGAAAAACAACACCCATCACAATAGCTAACCACAAGATTAAATACTTGGGAGTAAATCTAACTAGAAACACAAAAGACCCATTCAAAGAAAATTATAAAATATTACTACAAGAAACAGAGATCTGGAGAAATGGAAAAATATACCATGCTTATGAATGTTGTCGTTGTTGTTGTTGTTGTTAGGTGCCACTGAGTCATAGATGACTCACAGTGACCCTATAAATGGAAGACCTGAGCACTGTTCATAGAGTTTCCAAAGGCAAGCCATTTCAGAAGTTGATCCCACTCCTGCTTTCAAGCTTGTTTCAGGGGAGCTCCACCAAACACTGTTCACCATGGGTAACCATTATCACATTTGGCACATCAGTGTCAAAGTGTTTAGCATTACAGCAACCATGAGTTACCTCTGTATAGCAATGCACAAACCAATGCTGTACCACCTAGAAGAATGTTGCACAAAAAACCCCAATTTGAACCAGGCCCTTGGGCCACAGGCCCGAGGGCCTATCAGGGATTTAAGCCACCTCATGCCTTCAACCCTAGGGCCAGTCTCTGGGGCTTCACTCCTGGGGTAAAGAGCAGTACTGAGCCTCAAACACAAAGCCTCAAAAAGCACACGACCCCCAAAACTTGCGCACGCGGATCGCCATACACAGGTAGCAAGGAGCCACAGAGACACTGGGTGGATTAATCCAGGAACAACCTTGCTACCTTCTCCTCCCCTCTGGCTTCGGGGAGGTTTAAGCCAGCACTTGCCTTCAACCCTAGACCCAGCCTGGGGGCCTTGCTCCTGGGGGAAGGAGCAGTACTATACCTCAAACACAAGCCCACAAAAAGCACACAACCACAGAAACATGGAATTACACGCACACGCGAATCACCATACACAGGCAGCAAGGAGCTCCAGAGACCCTAGGTGGAGTCATCCAGGAATACTTTGCCCCCCTCTCCTCCCCTCTGGCTTCAGGGTTTAAGCCACCACCTGCCTTCAAACCTAGGCCCATCCTCCGGGGCCTGGCTCCTGGGGGAAAGAGCATTACTGCAAAAAAAACACAGGACCCCAAAACCTTGCAATTACTTGTGCATCTGGCTTCGTGGTTTAAGCCACCACCTGCCTACAACCCTAGGCCCAGACTGTGGGCCCTCGCTCCTAGGAGAAAGAGCAGTAATGTTAAAAAAAGCACACGACACCAAAACAATTACTTGCGCATGCAAACCGCCATACATAGGCAGCAAGAAGCCACAGAAACCCTGGGTGGAGTCATCCAGGAACAACCTTTCAGCCTTCTCCTCCCCTCTCGTTTGGGGGGTTTAAGCCACCGCCTACCTTCAACCCTAGGCCAAGTCTTTGGGGCCTTGCTCCTGGAGGAAAGAGCAGTACTGTACCTCAAACACAAGCCAAAAAAAAGCACACGACCCAAAATCCGGGGATTACTTGCACACGCGGATTGCTATATACAGGCAGCAAGAAGCCAAAGAGACCCTGAGTGAAGTCATCCAAAAACAACCTTGCCTCAGTCTCCTTCCCTCTGGCTTGGGGACGGG
>NW_006400179.1:948360-959813 GCF_000299155.1 Elephantulus edwardii | reverse complement strand
GCCACCGCCTGCTTCAACCCTAGGCCCAGGCTTTCGGCCTTGTACCTCAAACACAAGCCCTAAAAAGCACATGACCCCAAAAACTTGTGATTACTTGTGCACACATATCACCATACTCGGGCAGCAAGGAGCCAGAGACCCTGGGCGGAGTCATCCAGGAACAACCCTGGCCCCTTCTCCTCCCCTCTGGCTTCAGGGTTTTAAGTCACCATCTGCCTTAAACCCTAGGCCCAGTCTCCTGGACCTTACTCCTGGGGGAAAGAGCAGTACTGCAAAAAAAGCACACAACCCCAAAACTTGTGATTACTTGTGCACGCGGACCACCATACACAAGCAGCAAGGAGCCCCAGAGACCCTGGGTGGGGTCATCCAGGAACAACCTTGCTGCCTTTTCCTCCCCTCTCACTTCAGGGGTTTAAGCTACTGCGTACCTTCAACCCTAGGCTCAGCCTGGGGGTCTCGCTCCGGGGGAAAGAGCAGTATTGTACCTAAACGCAAGCCCCAAAAAAGCACACAACCTCCAAAACTTGCAATTACTTGCACACGCGGACTGCCATACACAGGTAGCAAGGAGCCACAGAGACCCTGAGTGGAGTCATTCAGAAACAATCTTGCCGCCTTCTCCTTCTCTCTGGCTTCGGGGTTTAAGCACCTCTGCCTTCAACTGTAGGCCCAGGCTCCAGAGTCTTGCTCCTCTGGGAAAGAGCAAAACATTACTACAAGAAACAGAAAGAGATCTGGAGAAATGCAAGAATATACCATGCTCATGAATAGGAAGGCTAAATATTGTGAAATTGACAATTCTACCAAAGGCAATCTACATGTTCAACACAATCCCAAGACAAATACCAATTCCATTCCTCAACAAAATGGAAAAAGCATTTTCCAATTTCATCTGGATTGGAAAGAGACCCTGAATAAGCAAAGCACTCCTGAAAAATAAAAACAAGGTAGAAGGCATCTCACTCCCTTATCTCAAATCCTACTACACAGTGGTCAAGACAGCATGTGGTACTGGTACAGGGACAGAGACACATATCAATGGAACAGAATTGAGAACCCAGAAATCAGCTCATCTCCCTACGGTCAACTTATTTTTTACATAGAGATGAAATCAAGTTAGTGGGAAAACAAAAGCCTTTTTAACAAATGGTATTGGCAAAATTGGAATACTATCTGCAGAAAATGCAAGCAAGATCCACACCTCACACAATACACAAAAACCAACTCAAAGTGGATCAAGGACCTAGGATTAAAAACCAAGGACTATACACTTCATCAAAGAAAAGCTTGGAAGAACTCTAGAAGCCCTTATCCACAGCATAAATAATCTTCCAAGCATCCTGAAAAACCTGCAACCAGGAGAGAATAAAATAGATGAATGGGACCGTCTAAGAATCAAATCCCTATGCACATCAAAACCTTCTCCAACAGGGCAAAAAGGAAACTCACAGACTGGGAGAAAATATGAGGTGGAGTGTGGCATCAAGATTGGAAGAAGACGCATTAACAGCCTACGATATGCAGATGACACAACCTTGCTTGCTGAAACTGAGGAGGACATGAAGCGCTTGCTGCAAAAGGTCAAGGACTGTAGTCTTAAATATAGATTGAAGCTCAGCATCAAGAAGACAAAGATTCTCACCACCGGGTTGGCCAGTTGGCAGCACCATAATAAATGGAGAAGAGATTGAGGTTGTTAGCAATTACAGCTTGCTTGGATCCATAATCAACGCTCTTAAACCAGCAGTCAGGAAATCAAAAGACGAATTGCATTGGGATATTCTGCCGTTATGGACCTCTCCAGAGTGCTGTAGAGCAATGATGTCAGTTTAGATACAAAAGTGCACCTAATTCAGGCCATGATCTTCTCAATTACTTGTTATACTTCAGAGAGTTGAACAATGACTACAGATGACAGAAGAAGAATAAATGTATTCGAGTTGTAGTGTTGGAGAAGAGTCTTGAACATACCATAGACTGCCAAGAAAACAAATAGGTCTATCTTGGAGAGGGTGAAACCAAGTTTCTCCGTGGAGGCTAGAATTTTGAAGTTCCACCTCACTTACTTTGGGCACATGGCCAGGAGAGATCAGTCCTTGGAGAAGAACATCATGCTTGGAAGGGTGGAGGGACAGAGCAGGAGAGGAAGACCCCAGATGAGATGGATTGATACAGTAAATGGGGCAATGGGGGTTGGTGTTTCAGAATTAATGAGACTGGCTCAGGACAGAGAAGAGTTTACAGCTGCTGTACATCGCAGGCAACTCAAGGGCACATAACAACAATAACATACTATGACAGATTTGGAAGCAGGAGTGGCATCCACTTCCTAAACAATGTGCCTCTGGAAACTCTATGAACTATGACAAATGTAGATAGTAGTAGAGGGGCTTCAGGCCTTTTGTTCATAGGGTCGCTATGAGTTATGCTTAACTTGAAGGCAATCAACAACAACAACAACAGCAACATGTCTGATGAGGGACTTCTATCTAGAGTTTATAGAATATTCCAGCACCATAACAAGATAAAGGTAAACAACTCAATTGCAAAATGGGAACAGGATATGAACAGACACTTCACCAAAGAAGGCATTCAAATGGAAAAAAAAAGCCCACAAACAAAACAAAACAAAAAAACCCACAAAAAAAACCCACATGAAGAAATGTTTAAAATCCCTACCTCTAAGAGAGATTCAAATCAGAACAACTATAGGTATCAGCTTACCCCAGTAACAATAGCAAAGTTTAACAGAGCAACAAACAAATGCTGGTGAGGTTGTGGAGAAATAGGAACCATTTTTCACTGTTGGTGGGAGTGTAAAATGATGCCACCACTCTGGAAGGCAGTATAGCGCTTTCTCAAAATTTGGAATTAGAAATATCATTTGACCTAGCAATTGCACTGCTAGGAATCAAAACTAAAGAAATCAGAACTGCCACCCCAACAATATATGCACACCATGTTTATTACTCCATTGTTCACAATAGCAAAGAAATGAAGTAACCCAACTATCTATCAACAAATGAATGGATAGAGAAGCAGTGGTATATTCTCATAATGGAAAACTATGCAGCACTGAAAAACAAGGGACTCATAAAATATTCTACAAAATGGGTGACCCTGGAGGACATTATACTGAATGAAATATCTCAGCTACAAAATGACAAATACTGCATAATGCCACTGTTATAAAACAGGACTGACACTGGGGGTTGGGGAAAACTAATAAAAGCAAGGGTAAATAATGAACACTGCATTGAACAGATGAGGGATAGAACTGTTTTAAAGGAATATATGATTATTAAACATTGTTTACATGACAATAGTCTATAATAAGAGGTGCATAGCAAGATGGAGAAGGAGGAAATTATGCAACAAGGAATGAGTATTTTAAAGAGAACTGTGATCTATGGGGGTAGGAAGGATAATGCAACAGTGAATGAGTGGAAATGCAAGTTTTCTGTAAACTTTCATTAAAATCACAATAAAAACATTTTAAAAAAATCAGGATTCAAGTAAAATGAAAAAAAAAAAAAGAAAAAAAAAAAGGTATGGAGACAGGATGCATCCCTGACACACTCCTTTCCTGATTTTGAACCATGCAATGTAAGAACTACTTCCTGGTCCAAAGAAAATTATAAGGACTTCTCCAAAACCCAGATCAAATCCACTGTGATCCAGTCATTTCCTACTTACAGAAATCCTCTACAGGATTTCAAGGCTGTAAATCCTTCTGGGAAGACACTGATCATCTTTCCCCCAAGCAGTGACTGATGAGGGTCAGGATGAGTTGCAGGAGACTCGATGGCACATAACAACATATTATGAATCCATGTTCCAATAAATAACAGATGTTTCCAGCTATTCTTATTTTGAGTTGTTCATCCGCAAATGAAGGTCCTAAAACCCCATTTACTCCATTTATGTTATTGTTGGGGAATGTAATGTGTTGTGTATACCTGGCAGGCAGATTTGTGTTAACCTATAATATGCCTTATATAAAATAAGTAGTTTTAGCCAGATTCCAGCTATGTCTGAGCACATGCAGTCATGCTGTAATGAATCATTGTTTTAAGGGTAACTGTGCATGCTCATAATGCAATAAGGGTGACAGAGAACCTTTGTTTTGAGCACTATAAAAACTTGGTGGAAAAGGTCTCCTGCAGCTCATGTTAAACACTTGTATGTAGTAAGGCTAGAGGTAAGGGCTCGTACAGTTGCAATCAGCTTTCCACAAAGCTCAGGAGGGTCAGCTATCAGTCATTACATACATAAAGCTGGTAAGAGGAAGATCTAAAAATAAATGTCAGCAATCTGGCACAACTGGCATATCAATCATTTGTTGCTTATAGAGCTAGAAAAAAGTTTTGTGTTTTTATTTCTTAAATCAAGGTTTTGATACAGTCAAATCTGCTAATCTTTTCCTCTACGATTTCCCTTGGGAGTCATTCAGTTGTCCTTCAAAGTCAAAAGAGACAAAGCATGCCTGGGAACTTAGAGGGTAATGTATTTCATGTGTGCTTTTCTTCTCCAAACTTACAACTTTTAGATGTGAAAAAAGCTGTAGGGCCTTTTGCTAGAAAATCTATTCTATGTAGCACATTAAGTCAATGGTCTCTAGTATATAGATGCTCACAGCATTTTAAAACTCTAGTATAACTTGGGAGGGACTGGAGAGCATTACACTGAGTGAACTAAGTCAATCCCACAAGGATAAATATTGTATAAAACCATTATTTCAGAATAAGTATGAGGATGGGGGAGGGGATGGAAGCAGAGGAATAAGGATTTGTGGTGGGGGGGTTAATCATGGGGCTGTAGAATTTAAGAGGGAGGTGAGGGAATTTGGAAGAATCTGGTGTGGGAAAACAATGTTTTAGAATTTTGTAAATAAACTAGTATAATTTTAAAAACACCACACAAATACTATAGTATTAAGCAATACTTCAACCCATTTTAGAATTGCTTCCTTCCCACCTCAGCCAACACTGTTATTAGATTTCATGAAATAGCTGTTTTGTTGGTTTTTTTTTAACATGTCAAGGCTACCACCCGACTACTTTTGTTGTATAACACAGAGTCAGAACCTACCCATACTTGACCCTCCGGTGGATTTTCAGAGGCAGTTAATCACATGGGAGGAGATTGCCCATCTTTCTCCCATGGAGCAGCTTGTGGCCTCAAACCTAGTGCCTTTGGTATTGCAGCACAGCTTCTTGCCACTAGGCCACCGGAGCTCCCCATGACTGACTACTATTACCACATGACTACTGTGGTAAATACTAGGGATGCTGCTGTAATTAGTTGCCATTGAGTCCACTATAATTCATAATGACATGATGGAGAATGGACTTGAACCTTGCCCAATCCTGTGCCATCCTCATCATTACTGGTATACTTGAGTCCATTGTTCAATCATTGTATCAGTCTATCTTGTTGAGAATCATCCTTTCTTTTGCTGATGCCCTACCTTTCCCAGCATGATGTCTTTTTACAAGGACTGGCCCTTTTTGACAACATGCCCAAAGAATGTGAGATGACATTTCACCATCCTTACCTCTAAGGTATACTCTGGTTGTACTTCTTCCAAAACAGATTTGTTTGTTCTTTTGGCAGCTCATGAGATATTCAGTGGGAAACTTGTCCCTGACACCACAGCTTTAAGGCATAGATTCTTCTGTCATCCTTATTCATTGTCCAATTATCAATAAGTAATTGAAAAGATCATAGCTTGGAATCAGGTGCACTTTAAGTCTTTAAACTGACACCATTGCTTCTTAGCACTTTGGAGAAAAGTCCTTGACTCCAGATTTTTCTCAATGCAATTCTGGTTTCTTAAATGCTGGTATCAAGGATGTTAAATGTGGATACAAGCAAGATGAAAGAATTGAAAATTTCAGTACCTTCTCCGTCTTGATGTTGCCTATTGGCCCAGTGGTAAGGATTATTGTTTTCTTGATGTTGAGATGTATTCCATTTTTAAGGTTGTAGTCTTTGATTCTCTGCAGCAGTCTTGCAAGTTTACTTCGTTTTCAAAAACAAGGTTATGTTATCTGTATAACTCAAGCTATTGATGCCACACTCCAATCTTGATGCCATACACTTCTTCAGAGTTCAGTTTCTTGCATGATTTGCTTAGCATAGAGATTGAACACGTCATCTTTCTTGATTTTAAACCACGCAGTGTTCCCTTGCTCTGCTAGAACAACAGCTCCTTGGTCTAGGTTTAAGCTTTGTATAAGTAAAATTAAGTCCTAGGAATTCTCATAGTTATCAATGTTAGCCACTATTTGTTAAGATTCACACAGTCAAGTGCCTTTGCATAGTCAATTAAACGCAAACATTATTCTGGTATTCTGTACTTTCAGTCAAGATCTACTGTGCAATAATATCCCAGACTGAACAGGAATAGGGATAGATTAGACCAAGAATAACTCATATACAAGTTCAAACTGAAGCTAAAGAACATTTAAACAAATCAAGAGAACCAAAATCCAACCTTGTGTCTATCCCAGATGAATTTAAAAACCAGATTTAATTCACTGAACATCAATGACCAGACAAGATGAGTCGTGGGGCATCAAGGACATCATCCATAAAGAAAGCAAAAGGCATTACAAAGACAGGGAAGAAAGAAAAAGACCATAAGTGATGTCAGAGGAGACTCTCAAACTTGCACTAGAATGTAAACAAACGAGGGCTGTGAAGGAAATATACAAAAAAACCTTAAGATGATAAATTTCTTTATCATGGGGTTGATAGCGTTTTACGGAGAGCAAACTGAAGCACAGAAAGGGAATTAACCTTCCTAAGGAATCCTTAATGTGTAGTGCCAAGACGGAAAACACTCCCAGGAAATTCCTGGCTCGCCCGCCTTTTCGTTGCTATGGCCTATTGAGCACTGTATGAGCCAAGGCCGCGGAGGGCGGTGCAAGAGGCTGCCACCCCGCCACTCTTCCCAGCCCTCCAATAGGAACACGACGGCCGGCCTTGCTCCACGCCCGTCCCCGCGCAGCCTCTCCTCCCTAAAACTGGAGCATTTGGGCCTTGGAGGGTTGGGTTCACCTGCTCCCGGTTGTTGGGACCTGGGAGAATACAGCTTCGTGGAGGCAAAAGGGAGAGAGACACACGTTGATCACGCCGAATCGCTAATGGGAGGGTCCTTGTCCTATACGCCCCGCCCCTACCGCTTCCTCCGCTCGCGGTGGTAACTTCCCACAGGCAGCTACGGCGACGCTCGCCCTATACTTTCATCCGGGTCCTGCCAACTGCTCTTCTACCGGGCGGCGCCGGCGGCAACTTGCGGGAACGAGCAAGGGCTATGGGTACTCTGGGCCTTCGCGGACGGCCGAGGCAGTCTACTCAGTCGGAGGTAGGTATGGAAGCGAAGTAGACGAATTCAGGGCGGTCGCCATTTTCTTTCTCGTCAGCTCTCCCGCGGGTTGAGAACGTGGAGAGCTGTGGGCCGCGTGCTGATTTGGCCTGTTTGTCTGCAGCTAGGGTCCGTTTTGGAACGATCTTAAGCTACCCAGATGGTTAGGGTTCGCCGTACAGGGGGTCGAGTCTGTGCGCTTGCACTTCGTTCAAACCGCGTGCGGAGGCCGCGGCAGGGATCTCAGGTTCCCAGTTTGTTAGGGGTCAGGGGAGATGTGGAGGGGATAGTCGGTGTGGGGCCGGTCCTCAACCCCCTTCATTTCCCGCCCTACTCTTTTCAGACGCTGCGGGGGTGGGGGGTGGGTGGGGAGGGGACCATTCCTCAAATTCTTTACCTCCACGCCCCTCCCCCTTCTTCAATCGAACTTGAGCGTGGAAGGCCCTCCCTCAGGGATACCTCCCATTGGGCTTTGGCGCCTCCTTTCGTTTTCTGGTTGGCTGCGGCTGCTGCCAGCTTCTCTCCGACGTCACGTCCGCTATCAGGTTTGTGGGCCCGGGAGACCTTGGCTTTGGGGGTTGGGATGAAGGAGGGAAGGTAGGCTGTACGGGGGAAGTGGAGGGCTGAATGGCGCGGAGGGCGGGAGAACTCGGACGATCCCTTTTTGGATTCACCTCGGTTAAACGCTTCCTTTCCAGTGAGGAACAGCTGCGGCGGGTTGAGCAGTGCCACGGCCGTCCTTGGAGGCGGGGAGTAGAGAAGGCTGGCCTGATTGGGAGTGGGGGTTTGTAGATTATTCCCTTGGTGTCACCAGAAACTGTCCTAGCCTGTTCATTCAAGGCTGTAGACTTTGAGTTCCTTCTAGAAGGGCAGCTGTATCAACTCCAGCGTGAGGTACTTTATGCCCTTGGTGACGAGAGTCTCTTTTTTTGCAACTTTTTTCAGTAGGTTATCCTCCTGTCTTTTTCAAGACTCCTTTACAACCCTTTGAGTTTGGCTTGTTTTGTTGATTTTTTTTCTTTAAAGTGAATTTTTGTGTTAACAAAACAGCCAACAGGAAAGGGTACATGTTAAGTCAAAAGAGCTAAGTATTTTGTCTTTTTTGATAAGCACTGCTTTTAACTCCCAGTTTTTAAAGTTAAAATATCGTCTAACATTCCTCTGCATTTATAGTTTTTATATCGGCTTGACAAACATTCAGTATCAAAAACAGTGCTAAACTCTGGTCTGTGGGGAGTTGCGCCTCTAAACACAAAGGCAATTCGAATCTGCCTGCAGACCTGCAGGAAAAGATGGGCCATCTCCTCCAGTGTGATTTACAACTTTTAAAATCACACTGGGGGGGGGGTGTCAGTTGTGAGTCGGTTCGATTTGCTGGCCGTGCGTGAGTAATGTTAAATTCTAAAATTATAATTGAGTATAAAATTAAGAAGATAATTGCTTATATCAGTATTTTCCAGTGCATGAAAGTAAATATCCGCTGTTATTTAGACTTTTTTTTTTTTAAATTCTCTTGCGTGTGTACCGTCAAATCAGATCTAACTGGTACAGGAGGAGATTGCCTCTCCTTCTCGAGAGCATCTGGTGGATTCGAACCACGTACATTTGGGATTGCAGTGCAGCTTCTTGCCCCTAGGCCACCAGAGCACCCTCATTATTCAGACTTTTAAGTATGTTTTAGACAGGTAGGGAAATTACTTGATACCTTCCAAATACAATTATTAGTTTTTTAAAGTGGTCACTTTATGGGTTTTCTTACTATCCAAAAGTATAGTATTCATTCATATAAAATCTTTTGTAAGTAGGAATGGCATAAATTAAAAAGGTAGTTGTCATTTTGTATAGAAAACAATTTCCTGGATCCCAAAAAATAACACACAAAACTGAAAATAACATGCAGTGTTTTACTAACATTATTCAAAAGTATGGTAGCTTGATGCTGAATGTAGTTCCTGGCAATATCACTCTTGCTGCATTTTCTTTTTCATGAGTTATTAAAAGGAAAATGGTGTATAATGAATTTAAGAGAAAATGAGAGGATGCCTGTAGATGATGTGGAAGGATAAAAATGAATACATTGAGGAATTCAGAGATGTTTCTTTTTAAAGCCAGTAAATTCTTTGCTTTTTTCCCAGTTTGAAAATTCTTTTGAGATTAAAAAAATGTTTTGCAAGTTTGAAAAATGAAGGGGACACCAAATACCTCCTTTAAAAAGTTTGTAAGTCATTGAGGTTAACGCTTAAAAAAAAAATGAAACCAATACTGTAGTTGGTTTTAAATGTACATGTACATTTGAGTTTCTGGTGGAGTGCTCCAGAGCAAGTTGCAGTGCTAAGCAAAAGACTGAGCATCACAGTCAATTCAAATACACCAACTTAAGGTTCCAGTTAATTTTTATTTATTTATTTATTTATTTAAAAAAAAAAACCTCTTTGGAAACAGCACATTAGGTACAATAATTTGTAGTTACTCTTTTATTGTGCTATCCATTGAGGAGACAAGGTATTTTGCAACTTGGAAATGACATGATTCTAAACCAAGTCATCTGGGTTTATAAGATTATGTGACCGTGCATCTGATTCCATTAATTTCTAAAAATTTTAAAAAGAATTTACCAAACATCCCTCAGTTGGGTACATATGGCTACCTAATGGACAGTCACCATGAATCAGCAGTGGGTTTGGGATTTTGTGTGGCTTTTTTGGTTGTTGTTCTTGTATGTTGTTTTGCCTATATAAAGACATGTGGTCCTCATTGCAGAATAGACCTAATTCTAAAGTTTATTTTTCATAAATATTTTGAGAATTGTTGGACCTGCTTTAAGTAGCAAATAAAATTACATAGTGGCCTGAAATTTTTTACCATTGATTTTTCTCAAGAATAACACACTTCCTGATGCAGGGAATACTTTTGTTTCAAAATGGAATTTAACCTCAGAATTTAGTATAGCTACTCTTATGTCTGATTCAGGCCATTAGTCTTTTTGATTACTAGCTATGTATCCAAGAACAGGACAATTAATAAGGATAACAGAAAAAGAATTGACACTTTTGAGCTGTGATGTTGGAGAAGAGCACTGAACATCCCATAGGAACCAACTTTCTCCACTGGGCATGAATCTAGAAAATGCATTTGGGTGAGTGGAACCCTTCATTTATCCTACCAATTAATGCTGTCCCCTTAAACATCCTGGATACTTCTTAGACATATGGATAGGAAAAGACATTTTCTTATATATGCATAGCAGTCTCCCCTCAACTCTGATGTCAGTCCTGTTTTACAACAGTGTCCCTATGCAATATTTGTCCTTTTGTGACTGAATTATTTCACTCAGCATAATGTCCTCCAGGGTCACCCATTTTGTATAATTTATGAATTCCTTGTTTTTCAGTGCAGTTTTCAATAGTATACCAGAGCTTTTCTAGCCATTTGTTTGTTGATGGGCACTTGGGTTATTTCCAATTCTTTGCTATTGTGAACAAAGCACATGAGTGTGCATATATCTGCTTGAGTGGCTGTTATGGTTTCTTTAGGGTATATTCCCAGTAGTGGAATTGCTAGGTTAAGTGGTATTTCTCTTGGCAACTTTTTGAGAAAGTGCCATACTGCCTTCCATAGTGGTTGCACCATTTTACACTCCCACCAACAGTGAATGAGGGTTCCAGCTTCTCCTCAACTTTGTCAGCGTTTAATGTTTGTTGTTCTGTTAAATTTTGCTGTTCTTACTGGGGTGAGATGATATCTCATAGTTCGTTTTGATTTGTATTTCTTAGAGCTAGGGATTTTGAACATTTCTTCATGTGTTTGTTCACTATCTAAAGGTCTTCTTTGGTGAAGTGTCTTTTCCTATCCTGTGCCCATTTTTCAGTTGGGTTATTTACCTTTATCTTGTTGTGGTGGATAGGTGGTAGATTTTAAGAATCTAGAAGCTAGTTTTTAAAATGTAGACTTAGTAAAATTACTGTGGCATTTGGACAAGAACAAACTGGGAGGAGGGTCGAGAGAATAGTGCAACAATGAATGAGTGGAAGCCCAAAATCTCTGTAAATGTTTATGAAAATTAATAAAATATAATTAT